>NW_020962205.1:0-5439 GCF_003031625.1 Empidonax traillii | reverse complement strand
GGATCTCAACTGCAGATGGCAGCAAACCCCCAAATATATCTGCAATCTCACACTGGTAATCTTTGATCCATATGCAAAGAAGAAAAAAAACAGGTTTTAGCACAAAATAAACAAAAAAAACCATTTAAAAAGAAGAGCTCACTTGCTAAATTAGAAGGTGACATAGCTCACAGAAACATGCAGGATTTTTTAGAAACATCCAAGTGCCAGTGGATGATGAGAGGTGACAGCTCTCCCAGTGAAGGTGCCAATCACTTGCATAAAGAGTCACAGAAAAAATGACACAGACCATGGGCTGTAGATTCTCCCTGCCTTCTGTCAGACCCTCTAGCAGTCCCTGCAGCTCTGCAGTTAGCAGCAGGGGGAAGGCAGTCTGGTAGAACAGGACACTTACATGTCCTTGCCTCATTACTTAATTCAAAATAATCGAGGGACATCTACTGAGGACACTATTGTTGAGATAAATAACAGTCAAAATGGAGGCAGCAAAATTTCTGGCCAGAAGACTGGCCTCCACACCTATACACTGGGAGCAGACCAAAGGGAGAGGATCCACATCTGGCTTCACAGAGAAAACAGATGGCGTGACAGTGCACGCACCACAGCAAGGGATGGGCATGAATGGAAATCTCTGAGTTGGGTGTTGCTACAAGTACCACTGGCAGAACCCCTGAAACAGAGTGGGAGGATGATCTGAATGTGTCTAAACCCAGCAGCTTAGTGGGTGCATTATTGAAAAGGTATTTTGAAGAACAAGGAATCCAAGTTTTAATCCAGGATACTGCCTAAATGGTGCTCTTCCAGACTGTATTTTCAGGAAGCCTGAAATTGTTTCATGGCCTTGGGCTATGAGGACACCCTTGTCTCATCAGTTCAACATCTGGCTCTTTGTTTCTGTACTTTCCTGAGACAACTTACAGTAATGGAGATACAACATTCAGTCCATCACTGAAACAAAGGACCAGGGAGACAATGTAGCTAAAAACACTGGTCAGATAAGGTTTCATATTTTAAGTCACATGAGGTGAATTTAAGACTCATTTTTATTATCCTCTCATAGAGGGAGTCCTGGGTTCATGCATCACTGAAAGGCAGGCCAAAAACTTGTACTCGTCTTTGCTGTTGAATATGGGGATTTTTAATATTCCAACAGGGCTATGCAGATTTAAGAGGTATACCCACTCTCTTCTAAATCATTAGTCACTACTTACAGGTAATTATTAGCAAAGTTAATTGCTGTAGATTATTCGATAACATGTTTTTTTATTGTCTTTTCCATTTCCTTTTACCTCAGCTCCTATGTATATACCTATTCCTTTCCCTAATAGAGAGGGTATTTCTATTTCAATTTCCTTTAGTTTTTTATTTCCTTTTCTTTCTTATTGGTCAGGAGATCACAGGAGCTGTACTTTAATGTGCCTTACCCATGGTGCAAAGATTTATCAAAATGCAAGTTGTGCATTGAAAATCCAGTTTGACTTCAGAAATCATGTAACTGAGAGCTTTAAACCCACTAGCTGAAAAACAGGCCTACAGGCTGATTCTTAGCACTTATGCATGGTTTCTTCATAGCTTCCTCAGCACCAAATACATCCTGTTACATTTAAGAAGATAACAGGTGGAAAAAAAATATTGAAGTCAATCCCAAAATTGAAGTTAATGCAGTGAGGATTTCATACTAAATCTAAAACCTAGAGACCTCCGACAATTGGTGTAATAGCTTACTTTTTTTTCTTCCCAAATGAAAGGAAAGCATGCTGGTAGAAACTCAGCAGGACTTTGGAGTTGCTGCTTCCCAAATAAGCTTTCTGCTTTTAATCCACTTTTTCTTGGTATCTTGCCTCAGCGAGACTCTTGAGGATTGAGTCTCATGAGACATGAGAACTCTGACCATGTCAGGGCTGCTTCTCTAACAGAAGGAGGGTGAAAGACCCGAGTAGCCACAAGACAAGAGTCTTCTGGATGGCTATTGGGAGTGACAGGAAGAAAAATTTTAAAAAGTTTCCTTTGGAAATGTCCTGCTGGGGACACCCGTAGGCTTTAAGGGACCCAAGCAGCTGCAGTGGAGTCCACAGGCCTGGGAGCCCCCTTTCAGCTTGGGGTGGGGATGGCAGTCCCTTCTTGGGCCGTGCAGAAACAGCGTCAATCTCCACCTCTGTCTCTGGTCCTGCTGCCTAGATGCCCATGGACCTATTTTTTACTGGATGGCCCCTGTTGTCATACATTGCACCTTGTTTCCAGTTTCTGGCCTTGCCCCTTGGATGAGCTCCAGACCTTGGAGACCTGAGCTCACAGCCTTGTCTCAGGTCCTGTCTCCAGTCCATTCTGCTGTAGCTCCTGACAGGAGATCCTGGACAGTGCCTGGCCCTGGTTCTTCACTTTCCATCTCAGGGGCTGTCAATGAACCCTGTTCCCACAGCTCTGCCCACCATGGTCAAACACACCCAACAGCGAGAGCATAGCCAACACTGGGATCACCCTCAGGACCCAGCTCACCCTTCCATAGGGAGCAAGAAGCTCTCAATGAACATAGACTACAAAAAAAGGAGGAAAAATATTTATATTTGATCATGAAGAGCTAGCATTGTTGCTTCCTTAAGAGCTCATCAAGAAAAGGTAAGGAGACCTTACTCCTCACATTAGAATAGCAAGAATTCTGTGGGAAGAGCTCAGATAATTAAGACTAAGAGATATTTATTTCTCATTATTTCTCATAATGAGAAATAAGAAGCTCTGAAGTTTCATTAACATCTTTGCAGGTAATCTAATCTTCTGTCATTACTGCTTGATATGGCACATTCTAGGAAAAACCTAATGCATCTGCATCTTGCACAACATCTTTAAGGTTCATTTGGGGAAAACCGATTTTATTTCCATCTGTGTGGATGACTCTGTATAGAATTGAACAAATTGATTGAACTACAAAAGTGCCACTGGACAGTACTGTGAGACTGCAGCTCCTTGAGGAACATTAACGTCTCTACACTGAGCTTGCACTGTCTGGTGTTACTTCCTATATAATTCTGTAAGTTACGGACTTGAGCTTATTCCGCAAACACCAAGGCTCTTGTAAGGAAGGAGAAGCATGTTATAACTTTTGTCAAACCTTCCCACTGAATGCTGGCAGTCTTCAGATATGTATCTTTCTCTCAGTGTATCATGGCAACGCCTTTTTTCCTCTCTTTCCTTCTCTTCATTGGTATGTGTTTTAGAACTACCTTTTTCTTGCCTCTAAATGCTGCTTTCCAACTGCTAAGCACCAGTGCATGAAATGATGTGGCTTTTTGGGTGCAGGACTCTTCCAGAGGCTATTCATTAGGTTGATGTGCTTTACATTTTGAGAAGTAACTCTAAAATGTATTCTGCTTAGAATACCTTTCCCTAAACCAAATAAGGTGAGTAAATGCAACGCATATGCACACCACAACATTCCCTGGGAAAACTAACACAAAACTGGAATAAAATCTGTATTAAAACTGAGCAGAGCTGATGCAAGGTTTTTTGCTGCCCTAGGCAGATAAAAATTGCTGTCCTCTTTCCTTATCAGTACTTGCTCTCTTTCAAAATTTTCCAACCTGCCCTGTGCAGCTGTTACCTCTTTGGACTCTGAAGATGCCCTCTGGCAAATCTTGCAGGGAGATCCAAATCCTCAGATACCTGCACTGTCCCTGTGCCGGAGTATGCTGTTCTGGTAACAGCAGTGGGAGAAGAAAGTATGTGTCTGCTTTTCTACTGCCCTGACCAGTAGTCTATGCTACCAACACAAATCCAGTGGGCACCTTAACTGGAATTAACAATAAAGGAAAAAAAGTTCTGCGTTAAAAATTATAATAAACCTGAAACAAATGCCAACCTTAGACCTCATGAAAGGAAAGGTATCATGACACATGTAGGACACACAGAGACCTATGTAATGTGTGTCACACTTACTGGGTTCTGGATACACAAAACAGGTTCCTACTTGCACATTTGCAGATTCAAAAATGCAACAAATTTTTTTCTGAGTTGCCACAGACTTCTGAGAAAATTTCCTCGAAAACAAAACAACTGGTTCCTTCTGAAGCCTCCAGGGTGCTCATCAGAGCCTCATTACAACACAAATTAGTGGGTTTAAGCACAGGTATCCCTGTCTGTGAAGAGCAGCAGAAGGGCTGCACATGCCTTTCGCAGGCAACTCGTTTTGAAAAAAAGATCAAGTCTGATACTCCCATGTTCGTAATTTCAGTGTTATTTATATCTCAACACAGTCTGTGAGACTGGGTAAGTTAAAAGGCAATTGCAGGTATTATTCCATTGTGTTTCATACTGTCATTGCAGTATTTTTATTTTATTATTCTTATCATGTATTGCAATTCTTTCAGAGTAATTCTATGGAAATTATAAGCATGAATTTATAAACAAAACAGCTTCAGGGGAACTTTGGTTTAGTATGTATGAAACAGTAAATACAAAGAAAATATTTTCCTTAAAGTTCAGAACATCTTATATACTTTTCCAGCAAAATAAACGACTCTTTTAGAAACACATAAACATACCAGATTCACTCCTCAGCATTATTTTGTGCCAGGAATACACATTTTCCCTTTCCTTTTCTGTTTTGTGCTTATTTACAGTCAACTAACTGTATATGCATTTTATTTATGTATGTTTAGCAGAAGCATGTTTATGCATATCTATTGGCACTTTTTAAACGGAGGCCTTACGGTACCTGGAAGCCACATTTCCCATAAGACAGATTTTTAGAAAAATCTGACTTATTTATAGCTGTCAGCATTTGTATGTCCAAGGGATGCATCTAGTTATTTTGCCTATAGACAGCGAGTCAGAAACACGGCCAGGTCTGAAGTCTGTAAGAAGGTACACAGGTCACAGAACACTTTCCCTCCCAGGACAACACAACCTTCGCTTTTCCTATCACGTTGCTCAGTGGCTGACAGCATTAATGTCTCACAGACTGGGGTGATAGAGCTTGGAAGGGCAGGAACACGCTGGGAGGTATTGCTGTGAACGTTTACTTGTGCACAGACTTTAGTGCTTTTCTGTGTATTTCAGTAGGAAACTACAGAACTTGCCTCTCCTGGGTTCTCTTTCAAGCTCAGTGGACACATATCAGAGGCCCACAGGCATTGTCTCTGGGAAGAGAAAACAGCCAGCATGAGGGATAGAGCAATTTACACGCTGCAGAGTTCTTGTCACTGGCTGCTTTCGCTTGAAGACTCTTTCATGCAACAGAGAAGATCTTTAGGTGAGTAAACCACATCACCCTGAAATGCAATTCCTTAGCAGTTTAAACAAACCTATCTGGGTGCTTATGTGACCAGAAAGGGAGTTGGTTCAGGAGCTTAACAGTTTGAAAATTAATCTTACTTAGCAGAAAACAGGAGTTAGTTTTTAGCTGACCGCTGTACCAATGCAATTTCCATGGATGTGAATGCCTCC
>NW_020962204.1:4085-5441 GCF_003031625.1 Empidonax traillii | reverse complement strand
CACAAATCCGTCGCCTTCCCTTCATGATAAGGTGTGCAAACAATTCAGGTCGTGTCATGATTGTCTTTTTGGGCTGATAGGGCAGGAATACCCATTCCAAAATTCTGACACTGACCGCTATTTGACAGATGACACCTAAGGGATGTTGTCTACTCCCTCCAGAGTTGATAATTAGATACTGGACTGGCTGATCTTCTAGCATTCTACAGGCGTACCCTGCAGCTATCTTACTTGAGATGTTAACTATAGCTGCTTTTTGCACGTCTGACAAGTCTCTCCGAAGGTCTGCATTAGGAACAGACCCTAGCAAAGGCATCAGAGGAGCTAGATCATCATTGGTTATCCCACAAACAGGTCTCACCCACTGTATGTCACCAAGTAGCTTTTGCACATCAGTCAAGGTTCTTATGTCAGTGTTAACGGTTAACTTTTGTGGCTTCACAATACTAGATGTAATGGTCCAACCTAGGTACTGCCAAGGCTCTTGCCTCTGAATTTTCTCAGGAGCGATCATTAGACCACGTTGACCTAATTCCTGTTAAATGAGAAAAAATTCCTCTTGGCAGCAACTCCCAGGTACATCCCTGAGGGACCAGCTCTTGACCATTGCTATGGAATGTTTCTATTGTGTCTCTGACTGATGGGATGAAATGCACTTTCCACTCCTTTGGGGATGATGCCAAGTTGCAGCGAGTCTGAGAAATCTCATCTAGGTAATGGTGATTGTACAAAAAATCTGGTCAAGGAGACTGAGTTGGATAAACTTGTCTGGCCATCAGGTGCCCACCAAGCCACAAGACAGTGAAGAAAAACCTCATGGGCCAGAGGAAAGGCAATTCAAAAGGGGGGCAAAAAGACCAAACACAACCAAACCAAACAAAAACAAACCCTGAATGAGAGAATATGCTGAGTTGGAAGGGACCTGCAAGGATCATCCAGTTAAATCCTTAGCCCTGCACAGGACCATCCCCAAGGCTCACACCATGAGCCTGAGAGGATCATCCAAACACTCCTTGAGCTCTGTCAGCCTTGGTGCTGTGCCCACTGCCCTGGGGAGCCTCTTCAGTGCCAACCACCCTCTGGGGGAAGAACCTTTTTCCAAGATCCAGCCTAAACCTGCCCTGACACAACTCCAGGCCATTCCTTCAGTCCTGTCCCTGGTCCCCACAGAGCAGAGCTCAGGGCCTGCCCCTCCTCTGCCCCTGCCCAGGAAGTTGTGACTGCAGTGAGGTCTCCCCTCAGTCTCCTCTTCTCCAGCTGAACACACCAAGTGCCCTCAGTGTCCTCACACACCTTCCCCTCCAGGCCCTTCCCCATCCTCGTGGCCTCCTTTGGACACTCTCCAATGGCTCAATC
>NW_020962204.1:0-1364 GCF_003031625.1 Empidonax traillii | reverse complement strand
AGCAAACAGTGGCACTGCTGAGCTGAGAGGAGCAGGGGGAGAGACCTTGTGCCTGCCCACGCTGGGCAGGAGCTGCCCCAGGATGGCAGCTCTGAAGCACTCCCAGCATGTCCCTGGCAACAGCAGGGCAAGACTGGATTTCCAAATCAGGCTGGCAATGCAAAGAGCAGGAGTGTCCTGGTGTCACTGTAGGAGAGTTCCAGCCCTGCAGCAAGGGCACAGAAGAAGTGACCCAGTCCATGCAGTGCCCTCAGAAGATCCCACAGCATCCTGGAGATGCTGTCAGGGAGCCCAGCTCTGCTTCACACGTTCCCAGTGCCTGTCCCTGCCTGTGCTCAAAGGGCTCCCACCCCCAGGACTGTGCTCAGAGAGCACTCAGGCCTTGCAGCCAGAAAGGGGCTCACAAGGCCAGTGTGGAAGTGGAAAGAGCAGCTCTGCAAAGCCCAAGCTCTGCTGCTCCCTGGCAGTGCTGCTGTGCTGGGATTCTTGTCCCCTTGCGCTTTGCAAATCCCCCCTGTCCTGCAGTGTGCTGTCCTTTAGGAACAGCTGAGAAGAAGGGTCTTGGACAAAGAAGGCACTGCAGGGTCCTTTATTTTGTTAAAAAAGAGAGCACAACTCAACATTTTAACATTTCTTGGTCAAATTCAATGGGTAGACACTAAATTAGAAGGCAGATGCATAATAATCTTTTTTGCATATAAATTTATTGCAAGAAGAACCCAATGAACTCCATGAAAAAGCTGATAAGAAAGTCTTGGCCATTACAGAGTCCCCTGAATGCTACACACCAGAACACAGGCACTTTATTGTTCCTGAAAAGCATCCAGTCATCATTTTCCTTATGGCATCCCTGAGCTCCTGGTTCCTCAGGCTGTAGATGAGGGGGTTCAGGGCTGGAGGCACCACTGAGTACAAAACTGACAGAGCCAGATCCAGGGATGGGGAGGAGATGGAGGGGGACTTCAGGTAAGCTAATAATGCGGTGCTGAGGAACAGGGAGACCACAGTCAGGTGAGGAAGGCAAATGGAAAAGGCTTTGTGCCGTCCCTGCTCAGAGGGGATCCTCAACACAGCCCTGAAGACCTGCACATAGGAGAAAAGTATGAAAATGAAACAACCAAATGCTACACAACAACTAAAAACCATGAGCCCAATTTCCCTGAGATAGCCTGAGTGTGAGCAGGAGAGCTTGAGGATGTGAGGGATTTCACAGAAGAACTGGCCCAGGGCATTGCCCTGGCACAGGGGCAGGGAAAATGTATTGGCTGTGTGCAGCAGAGCATTGAGAAACCCAGAGGCCCAGGCAGCTGCTGCCATGTGGGCACAAGCTCTGCTGCCCAGGAGGGTCCCGTAGTGCAGGGGTT
>NW_020962203.1:12435-14131 GCF_003031625.1 Empidonax traillii | reverse complement strand
CACATTCTGTGACTCTGTGATTATCAACCCTGTGTTCAGCACAAATCCAAAACACAGCCCTGCACTGGCCATGGGGAAGAAATTCAACTGGACTCCCCCTGAAACCAGCACAGCCATTCTGGGCTCTCACAGAAACATCCCACAGTCCATTTGTCACCTGGAACCAGGGACTCTCAGTTCCTGCTTCCCCAGCCCAGGGTTGGTGTCCTTGTCTGCTCATTCCTCCACACTCTCTTCTCAGTGATGGCATCTTAACCAGACAAGCCCCTGGGAATAATTTACTTCTAAGTCTTCAATTCTTCTGTGGTTAATTAGACAGATCTCAGAAGTGAATTCAAAGTGAATACATTGTATTAATAAAACCAAAAATAAAGATGTCTTTTTTGTGTCCTGCTTGCTTTGTACCTGTTTTTACATTGATATAAGCAATCCCCAGTCAATATTGATCCCAAGCACCTCCTAATTCACTCTGAACAGATATGAAAATCAGGAACCTTTATGTCTGACCATCCATCAGACTTTATCCCTATCCCCATCCCACCATTCCCTCATCCAACTCCTGGGACCCAAAGCAGCCTTGGGCCAATCTAAGCTTCTTCCACTAAAGGCTGGACCTGCAGGTTTCATCTCCTTGGCACCAACTCCCACCTGCTTGGCTTGGAGAAAGAGCTGCACAAGACAGTGCAGCTGGGTTTTGGTAGCGGGGAGACTACAGGGGTGACTTCTGTTAGAATCTGCCAGAAGATTCCCCTGTGCCACAGAGCCAATGCTTGCAGCTTCAGGACGTAGTTCCTGCCACTGGCCAAGGCTGAGCCACTTAAAATGACAGTAACACCTCTGGAATAACATATTTCAGACGACAGTAGAGTTGCACAGAAAAGAAATTCAAACAGGGAAGAGCAGAGTGAGAACATGGGATAACAAGACAGACAGCAAGGGCAGTGCAGAAGGAGGGGCAGGAGGGACCCCACAGGAGCAGGGGAAGGACTCAGAGCTGAGGCTGCTGCAGCCCATGGGGGAGCATTGGGGTGCAGGGACCCCCCTGCTGCCCATGAAAGAGTAACCCACAGGACAGCAGATTGGGAAGAGCTGCTGTCCGAGGGATGGACTCAACACCTGAATGCAACCCCCTTCCCCATCCCCCTGCACTGCTGGGGGGGAGGAGGGAGAGCTGAGAAGGAAGGAGGGGTGGGGGGAAGGTGTTTTTAAGACTCTTTTATTTCTCACTCTTTGGCTTTTATCCCGTTAGGAATAAATTTAAGTACTATCCCTACATTGAGTCTGTTTTTACCCATTAGGAAGCGACTTTCTCCCCACCCTTATCTCTACTCAGGAATCCTCAGCTGGTTTCTTTCTCTCCTCTGTGGAGTTGCAGAGGGAAGGGGAGGTAGTGGCTTTTAGGGGGTGTTTGAAATGAAATCCAGCCAGGGTCAGCCCACTAAACCAACCCATGTGCTTGAGGGTCCTTTGTGATGTCACAGCCTACCCTCTCCATTCCGGAATAGCTCTTGGCAACCAAAGAACCAACACCCCACAAGGTCAGAATGCAGCCCCACCCATGTGCCCCTTTATGATGTCCCAGCCCATCCTCTCCATTCTGGAATAGCCCCTGGAAACCAAAGAACCAACACCCTACACCCCCAAAGGGAAGCCCCACCTGTGTGCCACGGGCCCCTTTGTGATGTCATGGCCTACC
>NW_020962203.1:8697-9750 GCF_003031625.1 Empidonax traillii | reverse complement strand
GAGCAGCTGAGGGAACTGGGGTTATTGAGTCTGCAGAAGAGGAGGCTCAGAGTGCACCTCATCACTCACTACCATGACCTGAAAGGAGGTTTTAGTGGGAAAGGGGGGTCGGTCTCCTCTACAAAGCATTTAGTGACAGCAAGAGAGAAAATGGCCTTGAGTTGCCTTTGAAAAGGTTCAGATTAGATAATACAAAATTCTTTTTTCACTAAATATTTAGGTACTGGAATAAGATTGCTGGGGAGATGGTGGAGTCTCTGGAAGTGTTAAGGTGGCATCTGCATATGGAACTTTGGGATGTGGTTTAGGGGTGATTATGGTGTTTCTGGTTTACAGTTGGACCAAAAGATCTTGAAGGTCTCTTCCAACCTTGATGATTCTGTGATTCTGTGACCTGTCATCACAATTTCCACATTTGTGCTCTAACAAGATTTTTCTCAGTTGCATCCCTCAGTGGGACTCATTAAAACTAAAAGAAACTTCACAGTTTGAATCTCACTTTGGTTTCTCAAGAGGTTCCTGCAACTCTCCTCAGGGTCTGATGTTCAGGGACTCATCCCCAAGGCCCCCAAGGCTGATGAAATGCCTGGGGCTGTTGCTGTGCTGCTGAGCTGGGCTGGGCTCCTGGCACACAGGGAGCTCCTGGCAACCAAGAACAGTTTCAAAGACACAGCTCTGCTGCTGAGCAGCTCCTCTGCACAGCCCAGCAGAGCTGAGGGCACTGCCTGCAGCACCCAGGGCACAGGAGAGAAGGCAGAGAGATGAGAGGCAGCCTGGGCTGGGAGGGGACTGAGCTCTCACTGCAGGAGAAACCTTCCCAGGATTTGAATGAAAAATTCTCTGACTGTAGAACAGTTAAACCCTCCTTCCTGCAGGGATCTCCTAAAGCTGCCACATCCCACAGCTTGTAGGATCTTTCAGAAGGGCTCTCCCAGTGCCTGCAGGGCAGAGGAAGTGGCCCTATGGCAGAGCAGGGCAGGAGCTGCAGGCAGCAAGGGCAGGCAGGAGAAGGGAGCAGGAGGTGAAAGGGATCCTGGGCTGGGAGGACAGGGC
>NW_020962203.1:0-1656 GCF_003031625.1 Empidonax traillii | reverse complement strand
CAAGGATGGATATATTTTTTAGTTCCCAGGAGAGGTGATAGAGGTGTTTTCTAAGTGATTTTGATGCTGAGTGTCTCCTGAGGAGATTCCTGTATGATCAACCTTGCTCCTCACTGCCCTACCTCATCAGTTTTGTCATGGCCCATCTTGGACTGACATCACCCTTCTCGCATTAGACTTTGAGCTCTGCAGCTGGATGTTCCAGCCTCATGGCACCATCTCCCTCCTGCTCTCCTTAGAGCTCTGCTTGCACACAGGCCCAGAAAAGTTTTCCTCTTTATAAGAAAAGAAATATTATCATCATGGCAAGGCTTCGTGTGGGGTTTCATGTGAGCACAGATGACTCAACACACCAGTATGATGATCAGAAATGCTGTTTATTTGAATCAAGCAGCAGTGTTTTATACAGTTTTCTAACAATACTCTTCTATCAGCTTTGTTTCTTTAACATTCTTTATGTCCTTTCCCACTCTGAGAGCCGGTACTGAGATCCTGTTTTCTATATCTGTTTTTGCTACTGCTTCTCTTGTAGATCTTTCCCATCCTGGTACCATCAGAAGGCCATCAGAACAACAGATCATGTTTTCACAATTGAAACATAAGATTATATTCTCATAGCAACATATTTTTTATGTTAGCAACATAAGGTTATGTTCTCACGGCTGCAGCATATCATCTATATTAGCACTATAAATCCCTACACTTCCCCCTTTTTCTTTAAACAAAGCAGACACAGTTTGAGCCATTAAGCTGCAAAAACATTGAACCAGACATGGCAGAAAAATACATTCTCCTTGAAGCAGAAAGACAACGGGTACCAACCACTGTACAGTTTGCATAAGCCATGGTCCCAATCCAAGTTCTTTCAGCCAATCAATAAATGGTGATGTACCATAGGTAACATGATCCAAACATTCCTGTAAGGTCTGCAACTGTTTGTGTTTGCTGTGTGAATGGTCAGACAAATTCATGCAACACATTCCTTCACATTCCTGCTACCCATGGCCTTGTGCCAGCAGTAAAAAGTCAATTGCTGCTCTGTTTAGCAAAACTGTGTGTTGTACACTATCTACATCAGTCAGGAACTGTGATATGACATTGGATGTTGTGTTAAACTGTTTCATACTCCAGCATGCTGAGCACTTCAATTTAGCATAATTAGAAGGGACGCTCCTCCAGGAACAAAAATGGCTAATGCTATTGTCCCTGCGTCTGATCCAATTCTAACATCATCATCACAGTCTGGACCAAAGTGATAAAGATTTCTTTTGTACGTCGTGTTTCGTTCCACACTTGCCTTAGGCTGGGGGCAAAGAGTGTTAATTTTCCGATATAGCATGGACCTCCCACTGGATGAAAAGGGATACCTTCCCATGCACGATTACCACAAATCAGGAAATATCCTGGTGGTAATAAAAAGCCTCCAGATGTGTTGACACTAAATTGCCCTGCACTGCTCTCAGAAAAATTCCAGTAATCAGAATTACCACTCAGATTTTGATATCCACTCCCTGCTAGTTGTTCACCCTGTGTGTGAAGCCAAAGGTACCAAGGGTCACCAAAATCAGCTACTCCTGTTCCATTCCATGGTTGTTCTTCAGGGCTAACATTGCTGCAGTTGGTGTATGAGGTCACATTTGCCCACTGAGCAGGTGC
>NW_020962202.1:3390-5445 GCF_003031625.1 Empidonax traillii | reverse complement strand
TAGAAGAAATCTTAAGAAATCTCACCTCAGTTAAGTTTGGCTTGCTCCTATTCCATCTACAGGCTTTTGAAATATGAATACATCAGTTCAGGCATCACTCACCTAATTAAATTTATGATATATAATGTTAAAGCAGTGAAGCAAAACAAAGGGATTAGTATTAGTTTAGGTATATGAAGTGTGTCTAAAACTGATAACTTCATTGTTGCAATTTACCTCATTCACCTTGACCACTGCCTTGGGGGACTGTGTGCTTGGGGCTGCCCAGTTCGCCAAGAAACCTCTTTTGTATCAATGCTATCCTCTAAATAGAGTTATAACATTGCAATTTTCCCTTTTCTTTCTCATTGGAAAAGTGAAGGCTAATGGAAGAAAAACAGGCAGGCTTGCCTGAGAATAGTCAAGGGCTACCTAGCTGTCTTACAGCATCACAGGTTTTTGTCATCTAGCCTTGTTACAGGCTGAATGACGAAGTCAAATCCTGCCGTTTTATAAAGTTTTGTGGGTATGGTTTGTACAACGGGTTATATGAGAGTTTGAGGGGAAATAAAGATGGACAAAATCTATAACACAGCTTTTAATCTGTAAATTTCTGTTTATTCTGGTTATTGACAGCAAATTTAGGAATGCTGCTTTGGCTTTTCATTGACTAAATCTGCAAGAATGTTAAATATTAATCAAGACCAAAAACCCTCAGACAGAAGGGGGGATATTTACATATCTAAGGTTTTATTCCATGTTCTAACAGACACTTGAAAAGCATGGTATCTCCTATTTCACTTCCTTTCAGTAAGTAGTTACAGCTGATGAGACTCAGTGATCAAAGGAAAGAAAATAAAAAAAACCCTGAAGAATGAAATGTACTTAGGGAATAACGTGCTTAGCCCTATACTGTTTTCGTTACACAGGGCTACACGCAACAACATTGTATTATATTCTATGCAAGGGTCTGGCAAGACATAAAAATGCTTATTCTTTTCTTTTTTTTAATTGGAAACAGTTGTTGGGAGACCACCTTGAAAGTCTAGAATACCGTAAGAGTTTTAGTTCTGAGGAGGTTGACAATACTAAAACTTGTGAGTTCTACTTAGTAACAGAGATTTGTGATCTCTGGGGTTTGTATTGCATTGCTTTTTATAATCTAAAGTTTGGATGCAGATATTAATTCATATTGGAGTTTATGATTTTATGATTCTTTATGTCCTTACATTAATAAGTCATACTTATTGATCTTCAGTAGGTAGGTTGGAGGTAGGAATAATGGCTGCTTGTTGTCTGAGCAAATCTTTTGTGTTGATGGTTAGCTACTTGCATCTTCCTTGTTTTTCTTCATGCTTTCCCATAATGTTGCAGTCATATCCAAGATTCTAGAGCTCACGGAAAGTGCAAAATAAGATGAGAATATAGACTGAATGCACTTGTACCTAAGAAACAATGTGTGTGCATCTTGAGTATTTTTGTTTAGATCAATGCAGGCAGATATTTCTTAACAACCTACAGTTTATGAGATGGAAAAATCCTATATTTTTGGTTGTGATATCTGAGCTCTAAATAAGCCACATATTTTTTTTTAAACTTTCTACTTTTGGTTTCAAATGTAACTCTCATTGGATTTTTCCACACATCAGTACTTTTGCTTACCTCAGTAAAGGTGAACTGACATTCATTGCTGCAAAGATGACCTTTTCTGTTCAGTGGACTTTGATGTAAGGCTCAGAGATTTCCTCCCATGCTCTGATAATTAAGTTCTACAGCTTTGACTCATTGCATAAATAATGAACATTACAGTACTGAAAATGCTCATACTTTTTCAGATCAGGAAAGTATAGAAGCTATCAACAATGACTTGCCATCTTCAGATTGTACTGTAATGGCCAGTCTCTTCGTGAACGAAGAACCGGGGAAGGTCTTTCCACCTTCCAGCCTGCGCATTGGATTTTTTAGGTGAGACACAGTGTGCGCGGAACTGAGCCCACCCTTTAATCCTGAGGTTCATCTGCCGGGGCCAAGCACGCTTGGACGGTGGCAGCGAGGTCCTCAGGACGTAGATGGATT
>NW_020962202.1:0-2099 GCF_003031625.1 Empidonax traillii | reverse complement strand
AGGTACTGATTTCAGGTCCAGTATGGTACAAGGGTTTTAGAGTTGCTGGTATGCTGTGACATACTATGTTGGTTTTTTTCAACATATCCATATATTTCCTCAAAAAAACTGCTGTAGACCTTCTGTTTCAAATTGGAGATAGGTTATGGCCTCTCTGTCCTCTGTTGTGTGGCATAAAAGAAAAAAAAAAAGACAGAAATAAGCAGAAGGTAATAACAAAAACCTCCTTTGCTGCTCTATATGAAATCTGGATTTTTCCACTAGTCATACTCCTGCTATCAAGAAAAGCTGGAAGGAGAAAAAAGGTATAATAATAGAACTCACATGTGTGCAATAAAGATGTTTTAACTCTGTGATGTGTTTTTATAGTAATAGTAATGTGAAAATTATTAAAGAGTATCTCCAATAACTATAAGATGACATTAAGTCCCTCACAGATTCAAGCTGCTTCTTATACTACATAATCAGTACAGTTATTAAAAGGCACATCAGCCACAGTTCTTCCAGCTGTTCATAACTCCTTGTTCATGTATCATTGATGACAGGGCTTAAATAACTCTTGGCCTTGTGCAACAAGTTGCTGCCAGGTCAGTATTTTCATATCATCTCACTGTAGGGAAAGGAATCCAGGTTTGGTTACCTTAACTGTAGGTCTTTTCTTTGTAGTGCTGCAGATGTAATAATGTGGTCTGATTCACACCTGTGTCATATTAAGGCTGAGAAGTCTCACTGATCTGAGCTAGCTCCCATCTGCTCTCTTGGCCTGAGATGGAAAATAATGGTTCTGACTGCTCCTCTCCAGCACTGTTTTAGGACATGTGTTAGTTAAAGGAAACTAATTACACAAAGAAGTAAAAGGGTGACTTTTTTACTGCTACTGGGATGCTGTACCCCTGGTTTGTCTTCCAAACTTATGTTTTATTGCTGTATCTGTTTTGATTCACAGTATTTCATCCATTCTCACCTGACTTGACATGACACCTTTCAGTGTGTCAATTTACTGTGAGTCAAAGCAGAACAAGCATCACAAGGTACTTCTAGAGGCTGGTCCTGTTAAGCTCTATGTCAGATTCCTCAGGTTGCCATGTTCTTTCCAGGCTCCCTAGGCTTCCTCTGAGGAAGCCATGATTTTCACTTCCTGTGGAGCTTCCTCCCTTCAACAGTTTCGTAAACACTCAATAGGTTTATTATACTATTCAAATTTTTTTGTTACTGTGTCTCAGAAATGCAAAACAAAAAAACTACCTTCTCAAACGGACAGAATATGGAGAGGCAACTGCTTTTAATAAATGCTATGCAATACGTGTGTGTGATTTGAAAGAATTATGAAATTAGACAAGTTAAACAAAGCAAACACAAGTTAAAGATATGGAAAAATATTAGTTCTACCTTGTAGCCATCTCTGTGTAACAGATTAATAGAATTACAGAGAGTATTAAGCTAATATTTTAAAATCACAAAAATTTCTGTTTTTCTCTCTTGCATGCCTACGGGCAGCATATTTTAGTAGTGAGCAGGAAGAGAAAAATTACTGCCATTATCATATCTCTGTAATATTTTGCCATATTTTAGAGCTGAGCAGGAATGAAAAATTACTGCCATTGTCATACTTCTATAATTAAGTTAGTTTATGCAGTATATGCTATGTTATATAAACTTTTATAAACTTTTATAAACTTTTTTATAAACTTATTAAAGTTTTATAAACTTTTTTTCTTGAACTTCTTGTTCACTTCCTTTGCTAGGGAATTAGCTAGGGAAAGGAAAACATGCCAAGCATTCATCATAAAGCCTTGAGAATCTGAGTATTTGTATTTATGCTATTAGAGAGGGACTGATGGTTTTCCTTCATGACTAGAATTATGACAACTGAATGCAGTTTCAGCTACCAGGTGAGAAATCTCTCTACATATTTGAATATAGGGGTTAGATATGAAATTATAAGGTAAAGAAAAATAGTGAATGTATTACATATCCTCTTAATTATCCCATGTATCTCAAACTGCTTCTCGACACTGTAAGTTACTGTGTTGCAGTTCACTTCAGGAACTGCAAGCAGAACCATCATTTCTTACATAGTTAGTAACAGATCCTGTGTA
>NW_020962201.1:8505-9527 GCF_003031625.1 Empidonax traillii | reverse complement strand
GTGCACTTGGCCTTCTTGGCTTTGCTGCTGAGCCCCTGTGCCCCAGGACATCCCTGACAGAGCCCAGGCCCTTCTGCTGGGGGTCCCTGCAGAGCTGAGCAGATCCAGGTCACCTCCCATTGCTCTGCCAACCCCCTGGGCCTGCTCTGGGCCCTGCAGGTCCTTGCCCTGCTCCCAAGGGCTGTGGGGGTGCTTCATGGCCAGGGCTTGGGCTTTAGAGCTCAGGGTCAGGATTAGGCAGAACTGGGGGAGGTTTGTTGTTCTGCTGGCAGTGTCTGGTTCATGATTAGGGTTTGGGGCTGGACTAGGATTAAAGCTTGTCTTTTCACACAAACAATGCAGGTTTGGGATTGGGGTGGGCATTAGAGGACAAATAAGAGTCTGGAGTTCTGGATTTGGGTTGTGCCTTTAGGGTCAGGCTGAGGTTGGGATTAGAGCAGTGGATTCCTTTGAGTGGGAGGGACAGCACTTTTAGGTTGGGTCTTGAGGTTACAGAGATGGTAAAGGTCCATCAGGAATATTTGCACAGTCGGTGTTTCAGCACCCTCAGCATCCCCTGAACCTGGTTTTACCTCATCACAATCTTTCCTCTCTGTTGGCCAAGCCCCTCTTTCCTTCCCCAAATATCCAATCCTTTTTGTCCCAGTTCCTCCTAATCTCCCCCAAACTTTCATCTGGGTGGGCTCAGCTTTGTGATGACACTGTGCACCCTCCTGGAATCAAGGGGTCATTGTGGCACTGCAGGGCCTTATGGATGCAAGGCAGCACCGTGACCCTGTGGAATCTTGTGGGACGAAGGGGCTCCTGTGACACTGAGGAATCCCATGGAATCGAGAGGCCATTGTGCCAAGGCATTATGGAGCCCAAGGGAGCCTGGGACACTGCAGAACCTGGTGGAGACAAAGGAACACAGGGACACTGGGAAACCTTGTGGTACCAAGGGGCCATTTTGACACAGGGCAAGCTCATTAAATCAAGGGGTCTCGGTGACACTGAGGGGCCTCCTGGAGCCAAGGGGACCC
>NW_020962201.1:4085-5435 GCF_003031625.1 Empidonax traillii | reverse complement strand
AAAAGGCTATTATGCAGTATGGTCATAATAACAAGCTTGTGAGAAATCAAGTAACTGCTCTGATTAAATACAATGAACTAGTGCCAGCCGATCTAAAAGCTGTTATGGAGCTCATTCTATCTCCCACCACATACATGCTCTGGTTAGCAAAATGGCAAGAGAATTTAGAAATGAAACTTTTAGACAATATTCACTTGCCACAGGGAGATCCATTACGAATAGCTCCCTTGGATGCATTAATGGGAACAGGCGCCTATCGTGAGGGAGCGGCGCAGGCAGCATTACATACCAGAGTGTTACAGCAATCTAAGCAGGCTGCTTTAACAGCCTTTTTAGCGCTGCCGCAATTACATGCTCCAACTTTGCCGTATACCAAAATTTTACAAAAACCAAATGAATCCTTCTTTAATTTTGTTGACAGGCTGAGGGAAGCGATTGATAATGCTCCTAATGTCACCCCAGACCTTAAAGTCATTTTAACCAAAGAAATTGCCGTTCAAAATGCTAACCCGACTTGTAAACAACTTATTGCTTCCCTACCACCAGGAGCATCTATCACTCAAATGATAGAAGCGTGTGCAAGAGCTCCGTTGGTGGAAGAGGAGGCTAAAGCACAAATCCATGCAAACGCTTTAGCGGCGGCTCTAAAAACTAACACTGTACGGGGCCAAGGGAATCGGGGCTCTAGATCGAAATGTTATCAGCGCGGACAGGAGGGTCATTTTAAACGTAACTGCAAAAAGACAACAGGAGAAAAACAGTCGGTAAATGGAAATTGTATGCGTTGTAACAAATTTGGCCATAAGGCAGCTGAGTGTCGCTCAAAGTTTAAAAAGGATGGTACCCCTCTTTCTATGTCGGGAAACGGGAACAGCTGCGCTTGGAGGGACGCGGCCAAAAAATATCCCCAGAACCCGTCAAAGTTCCTGGCTGCCTCGACGAGCTGTGTTCCGCCACCCGCAGAAGCGCAGGAGTCGATTTGGCCGTGGCAGAATCCGTAAATATTACTGATGAAAAGGTACATATACTTCCTTCTACTGTTAGTGGACCTCTAGGTTATGGTCTATCTGCATTGCTCATAGGACGCTCATCTGCCTCAAAAAAGGGAATTTTTGTTCTCCCTGGTTGTATTGATGCTGATTATACTGGACCTATTGGAATCATGGTAAAAATTTTCTTCCCACCCGTTCATATTCCGGCAGGTAGCACTATTGCACAACTTATTCCTTTTAAAGCTGTAGTCCCTCAAAAGGGAGAAAGAAGCAGAGGGGCGGGTGGTTTTGGTTCTACAGGTGTCCCTAATATTGCTTTCTGTCAACTTATCAGTGCGGAGCGTCCTAGGTGCAATGT
>NW_020962201.1:0-1275 GCF_003031625.1 Empidonax traillii | reverse complement strand
CTATATTTAAAAAAGAGGGGGAGAGGAGTCCTCACGCCATAGTGGCAAAAGCCTGTTATGTACTGAACTGGTTGAATCCTCGAACAGAGAGTACTGAACAACCAATTTTTAATCATTTTATCAGCAATCCTAAGGATTTTTCACCCCATAACATTGATGTACAGACATTCGACCCGGTTTCAAATTGCTGGTCAGGACCTTATACCTTGTTAACATGGGGTTGGGGCTATGCATGTATCTCCACAGGTTTGACAATGAAATGGATTCCTGCTAAATGGGTTCGTCCCTGGATTGACAATCAACCAATAGATTCATCGAAACAGAAGGAGCAAGACAATACGAACGATTAGATGGACAGGAGAGATCGATGGGAGGAACACCGAAATAGGCTATTTCGGCCCCCACGACCTCACGAAGCGTTACGTTCCTGGCTATGTCCAGCTTGTAGAGGCGCTATTACGCGTTTTGGCTCTGATAATTTTTTCTTTTTAACAGGGGAAAGCGCCCCCACCTTCACATCGCTAAACAAAGCTTTAGAGAACTATGAGTCATTTGAGCAATTGCTTTTAGCAGAATATCGGCACGAAATTACCTTTTGGGTAGGCGTAGCAATAAGGAGTTTTGAATCACACATATTAAAAAATCATTGCAAGCGAAAGAGATGGTTGTATTTCTGGGAATCCTCTTCTTAACTGTTCGTTTTGCTTTTGCTATTCCTCAAATTGATCCTAGGGAAAATATGTGGGTAACTTGGGCCAACCAGTCTGGAGTCACGGATTTTTGTCTCTCCCTACAGAAGGCCGATAACCCTTTTCGTACGTGTTTGATCGGATATCCTTACATACACTGGCCTGATTTTGAGCCCTTAGGTGTGAATTACACCCAAATAAATCTCACCTATTGGGCCTGGAGAAACAACAACAGTCAGGGTGAATGTAAAAAATCATGGGAGTGGCCACTTGTTAGAAATGCATTCTTCTTAAAACAACTAATTCTCCGGCTTAATACGTCTGTCTCCCTTCCACAGCAAGAGTTAGACTTATGGGGCTCTTTTCCTGCGGCAGGGCCATGGGTCGACATCTCCACAAAGGACAACTGCTCCAAAATGGTCCCACAAGAGCTACCGGTTAATGGTTCAGGTGCTGTTCTCTTTGGGGACTTATGGAAACGTTTCATACACCAAAATGTAACAGGGCAATCTGGCCATTGGAATACCTCAAAATATGCTGGGGAATTCGAAGTGGTAAAAGTCTCCGCAAAACAATTACCAGATGG
>NW_020962200.1:0-5445 GCF_003031625.1 Empidonax traillii | reverse complement strand
AAAAAAAAAAAAAAAAAAAAAAAAAAAAAAAAAAAAAAAAAAAAAAAAAAAAAAAAAAAAAAAAAAAAAAAAAAAAAAGCCAAACGTATGAATGTGCCAAAATTCCTGTGGATAAGAGGTGATGATAAGGCACCGAAGACGGAGCTGGGGAGAAGGGACAGGAGGAACATGAGACCAGTGCATGGCCTCACACAGGTGAAGATGAAGCTGCAGCACTAGGAAAGCCCCTCAGAGGATGCCCCGGGGCTGCAGCGTTGTTCTGCTAATAACCCCCCATCCTCATTTAGCCAAAGCTTTCCAGGCATCCGTGGTGCCCTCTGGAAAAGCAGGTTGCTGAGAAGGAACTGCGTGACAATTCCCTTCTCTGCACCGTGTTCAGGACGTGCTGTTTGTTTTGATTTGTGTTCAATGACCAGGAAACTCGGTTTGCATGTATAAAAACCAGGTACAGATGCCAAAAGCAGAGCATGGCTGTGTTTTTCCTTCGAGTTCTCCCGTAGGTCTTGGTGCCTTAACACACCCAAGATCATGAGGGATCAGGGGAAAATAATTGGAGTGTAATTCATTTGCACTTGCTTTAGCACACACTGCCAGGAAAGGGAGATGCAGAACCCTGTAGTCACCAATTGAATCAGACCTGCCATGAGGAGCCACTTTCCAGATGAAAAAAAAAAAAAAAATTAGTGTCACAGCAGTGAGCAAAATTGCTTTCACCAGGACAAGGTGGTCTTGGCACGGCACTGGCACTCCAGGAGAGAGGAAGGACTGAAGAGGCTATTAAATTGATTTCTTCTCCAGCTTTTGTGGGAAGCTTTCATCCTCTGAGGAAGGCACTGTTTGAGATGTGTGTGTGCATTTTGCCTGTTTTTTTCAAGGCCTGTTAGTTTTCATCTCGGGACAGTCCCTATTTGAGGGATGCACATGGATCCCATTAAACCCAAGGGAATAGTCTTTTTCTTTTTTCTTCTCTTTCTTGGTGAAGGGGCAAAGGAGAGGAGTGAAACCCAGTCCTGCTCAAGCACTGCATTTGAGACAACCCCCACAATCCCAAACTCAGCCAGAAGACAGAAAACAAGAAGGACACAGACATTTGTGTCCCACCCGACTGCAAAATCAAACGGGGTTGCACCAGTTTTTCCACTGAGGGGAATAAGAACCCTGTGAAGGGCAGATGTGCAGTCCTGAGTTTCCAGTGACCTAACTCAGATCTCAGCACAATGTGGCTGTGGCCACCCAGCCTGCAAAACCTCCGAGGATAAGCAAATGTTGTGAAGATCCCTGGAGTTCCAGTGCTGGTGACCCCAGGCCAGCCAGCTGTGAGCCAGCTCTGTTGTGGCCACATTGTTGAGGCCATGCCAGCAGTGAGAATCCAGCACTGACATGCCATGAGACCATCAGGATGCTCTCTGAGCAGCTCTCTGATTCCCAAAATGCAGGGAAAGAAAGAGGATGCTTAAAATTTCCCCCACTTTCTCACACTGAATCCCTTCTGCCCTGACAACCTTGGAAACAAGATCCCATTGAAACCCTCCTGAGGTTCTCAGAGGCCAGGACTCTTTTATTTCAGTGGTCACAGTCCCAAACTTGCCAGAGCTCGAGGAGTGTTTGGACAATGCTCTCAGGCACATGGGGGGTTGATTTTTGGGGTCATCCTGTGCAGGGCCAGGAGTTGGACTCAGTGATCTTTGTGGGTCCCTTCCAACTCAGGATATTCTGTGATTTTCCATGTGTTTGGTCCTTGTGTTGCTCTGGTGAGCCCTTTCAGACCTGGAGTAGGACTCCCAAAGGAAACACTGGAGAAATCCCATCAGCACCACCAGTTCTTCTCCTGTGCCTGGTCCAAAGCAAGGATTTGACCCAGCTCTGCATTTCTGCATTTTGCCAGGTGAATGTCCAGCTTCAAGGAAGCCCAGAAGAAGCAAGGGAAAGTTCTCTCTCTCTCAGCTTCCAAGTCGTTCCACTTGGTATAAAACGCTTTGTCTCACTGGTTCAGAGTTTTGAAGCAGTGTGAGTCAGGGACAGATTTGATTCACCAGGCTGCAGAGTCATTTCACCCTCCTAATCTGTCAGGGGAGCTGTGTATGCCCAGGAAATGGGATGGGCTGCAGAGGAGCACTGCCCAAATCTTGTAGATGCATCCACTGAGGCGCCTGAGGTGTGAACTGGAATCCCAGGTCCCAGCCAAGCAAAAGAGGAGCCTGGGCACAGAGCTGTCATGCAGAAGTGATGCACCATTGCCAGCAGGCTCCTTTGTGGGATGGCAGGGAATCCCTGCCCATCTGTTCCAGGCAGCCTCGCTGGGATGGCAGGTCTGTGAGCCATCAGCGGTGAGACACGTGGTGCATTTTCCCTCTGCTCACCTCCCTTTTTTCCTCTCCCTGTGCTTGTCACTCCACTTGCAGGGGGACTTTCTGCTCTGTGTTTTCAGCTTGGTCTCTGTTTCAGCCCTGTGCCAGCATCAACCCGATGCCAAAGGCACTGGGAACACGTTTGCCTTTTGGAGGCATGACAGGCAAAAACCCAGCTGGCTATTTACACCATTCCACAAGGGATGTGGGAGATTCACCCCCAGCCTGTTCAGCACAGGAGCCTGAAGAGAGGCTGTTCCCTGAACTGAGGGGCTCCTTCAAAAGCTGTGGAGAGCATCAGTGTGCCAGAACAGTGCCCCAGGCATCCTGCTGGCGATTATTCCAGCTCTGAACATCCAGCCACGTTGCCATTACGCTGTCAAGGGGCTTTGAGAGATTAAATGAACATGCTGAATGTACCTGCTGTGACAGGCATGGCAACGTTAGTGACACAGGCAGGGCAGAGCAGCCAGCACAGCTGCCTGGGCCTTGGATTTCGGACAAACACGGGAGTTTCAGTGCTGAAATGAGAGCTTTTCACTCTGGGGGCATGAGCAATCCGGTGAATGATGACATTGGGATCAGCCCTCTTTTGACTGGCTTGGTGCAGGAATTTGGCTCCATACCTTGGCCTCCTCTACTCTTGTTTTTCATGCAACCCATCAGTAAAATGGGAGCCCAAGGACTTCAGTACAAATGACAACCTGAGGTGACCTGTCCTGCTGTCAAACAGAGCACACAAAGCAAGCCCCAGTCTGACACACCTCCCCTCCCCAACTCCAGTGTAACACAGGAGGGACTCCAGTAAAGCAACTGCATTAATTTGCTGCAAAATAATATTGGTAGTCACACCTGGATATGGGACAGAGATGTTTGAGGGTCATGAATTTGGACTCCAAAACTCTTTACAGAAATTAAGGCAAATTTTGATCCCACACGCACCAATCACTTCACTGCAGTGGCTCCTGAATTACACTTTAAAATAATTCCTTTATCTTCAGCCTGGAACTTTTTACTCCCTTTTCACACCAGTGAGAGAGCAAGCCCCTCCTGTTAATTAGTCACTCTGCATTTCAGTGATTAAATTATTAACATTATGAATAAGTGTGCAATAATTACAATGCAAACATTAAATTATGGTCTCAAGGAGTAGAGGTACAAGCTTCCATACTAAGATTAGACTGCAGATATTTCTGTTCAACTGGGACCTAAAGATATTTCTATTCAGCTGGGACCTGTGTTGCTCTGTGACCTCATAAGCAGCAAGAAATGAGAATATGACCATGTTTGGGGTTAAAAAGAAAGAGGAGTAAAGAAATTCTGGGCTATTGCAAAATTTCAGGGCATTAACTTGAAACTTTTTAAAATCAAAAAGGCCAGGAGATGAAACACTTGAATATTTTAGTTTAGTTTGGTTTGGGTTGGGGATTTTTTTTTTCCTGGGAAGCAGTTATATTGTTCTCAAGGGAGGTGTTGCTGGAGAAAAGATGTTTTGTACATTAACACCTACTGATTAACGGACATTTTCTAGTGGTTTTTAAAAAGCAAACTGAAAGTTCCAAAGAAAGCTCAGGAGCGAGTGAACATCACTTGGCTCCTTGGCAGGGGTTAAAGGGGCTTGGTGGGATTATTATGTCTCCAGTCCTTCCACCTTCACCCCAGTGCTCAAACAAGGGAAAACCCAGTGGGTGTGTGCGGGAAATGCGAAATATTTTCAGGCTAAAAGGGAATCTCACCAACTGGGAAACGCCAACAAGTGTCTTTCTGGAGCTTCTTTCATTCTGTCTGCACAAATTGGGCTTGGTTTGATGAAGTGCTTGTGGAAATACAGGTGGATCAGGAGCAATGCTCCTTCTCTGGAAGGTGTCACATCAAAGCCCATGTGAAACTTTCTCCTTCCCATCAAGTCCCACCTTCTGCTTTCAGGTGGGGCGTTCAGCTGAAAGAAGGGTCGTGGCTGGGGCGCTGACACAGCCCAGCTTCCTTCCCAGCCTCCAGCATCTCAGGGATGAATGTTCCAGACTCTTGGAGACAGGGGCCGCACTCCTGAGCTCCCTGAGCAACTTCTCACTTTTCCCAGGCAGAGATGCTGGTGGGCAGGGCCACAAAGCTGCTTGACTGTAGATGACCCTCAATAGAGTAGGAGGTTCAAGCTCTTGGCCTCACATGTACCATATCAAGCCAGAGTGACTCTGCTGGCATCATCCAGGAACTAAACTGAAAAGCAGTAAGGAAAACAATGAATTCCCAGGAGGGTATGTGGGGTCAGAGGTGCCAAAATCCACCGCTTTGTTCCAGCCAGTCGACTTTTCCATCCCATCTCCACACCCGGTATTTACACAGCAGTCTGATGAGGTGCAATTACAGTGAGTGGCCTTGTTCTTTCCCCTGGAGAGCTGTGCAGCTGTAAACTATGGCTTGTGGGAATTAGGAGTTTGCTGGGACCACTTCCACCTGCTGCTGAATGTCCTGACTCCCTGCTTGCTTTCGTGGTGTTGTGTGCTCTTTACTGCAGAGCCCTGGGCTTGAAACCCTGGTTATTTCTGGAACACTGCGAAGACACAGGGAAGAAGACAAACATTGGGACTGGAGACCAGGTTAACAGGTCTGCAGGGAAAATAATGCTCATTTTGGGGGTCTGACCTTTAGGACACACACACTTGGCATCAGCAGAGCCCTGGGGATTTTATAGCCCAGCTTTGTGGATGTTGTACATTTGTACATAGGGCGAAACCTGAGCAGCACATTTAAAAAAAAAAAAAAAATTAAAAAACAAACTAAATAAATGATACTTTTGATACTCGGATGATGACGGTTAATTAGTTCCAAAAGGCACTTTTGAGTTCAAAAGTGCATTTTCCGGACTCTGCCTCAGACACCTCAAGCTGTTGGTCGGTTGCTGGTGCCAACTGACTCCTCTCACTCGAGTTGTCAGCACCTCTGCTCTGCCCTCCTGTAAATAGGCTTTGACAGCAGAGAGCGATGGGAACTGGCTGTGAACAGAGACTCACCCTCTCTGTGGACTTTTCCTGTACCTTGGTGCTTGTGATGTTTCCTTCATGCCGGTGAGAACAGGCCTGCTTGCTCAGCACAGGTG
>NW_020962199.1:4376-5446 GCF_003031625.1 Empidonax traillii | reverse complement strand
GGGAAGGGCTGCAGGGGTGTAGTGGTTTTGAGTCTAGGCCTTCCTTGGTGACCAGGTTGTAACCAAGGAACCAAGGCCGTGTTCCCAGTGTTTCCTACAATTTTTACATAAGCAAGAGTATAAATAAGAAGGGAGAGGAAGCTCTTGCTCTCTTCCTTCCATCAGACCGAAGGCGAAGGTTCTTTGCTGTCGCTCTGCCGGAGAGAAGGAGTGAGGCCCAGCGCATCTGGTTGGCCTTGAGAGGCAGAGAGTGCTGGCAGTCGCTGGTGCAGTTTTTCTGCTACCTTGAGGGAAGTATTTGCTTTTTATCCCTTTTTTTCCTTTTCCCTTTCCTTTCCTTTTTCCCATTTTGTGGGGTTCTCTGTGGGTGTTACACTGTATATAATTATATATATATATATATAGATATATATATAAATGTGTTTCACTTGGAATTCGATTTGGTTTGGGTTCTTTTGATATTTTTGCATGGTCTTTTCAGTTTTTCCAAGAGAGGGAGAGGGAAGGTTCTGTCCCTGTGATCCAGGCACTCGGCTGGGAGCGAAGTCCAACCTGGGACATTTTTTGGAGGTTCCACTGAGATAACAGTGGGTTGTTTTGGTAACAATTCCTGGGCAGTTGGCCAAGTTCTGCCAAACATTGACTTTGTTTGGGAACAGTGCTGGGAGAGCTGCCAAGAGGGGTTTGTTTATATAAATATACCTCTTGTTTAGGAACAGTGAAAACAACTATATAAATAATGGCCACTTCCTTAATTTTCAATGTAATTTTAGCAGCCTTCGCACCTGTTCTGGGCTTCTTCATGTGGGAACATCCAGATCCAACAGTGTTCAATTGGAGAGGCATTTGGGAAAGGTATTCCTCCTTCCTTGACATTAAACGCTGAATGATAGATATTCCCAAACTGTCGCCTCTAATTATTATTTAAATTGTGTGGCAACAATTTTGTAAATGATGAAGGTGATGGACATATTATTTAAAATTGGAAGGATTGTGTTTTGTTGGTTTCCTTGTTACAGGAAAGGCCAAACCTTGAAGGGATTAGCTGGAGCTTTGGAAAGGGGCTTGAA
>NW_020962199.1:0-1228 GCF_003031625.1 Empidonax traillii | reverse complement strand
TGGGGGATGGGGGGATGATGTGGAAGGGGTGAGAGAGGAGGGGAAAAATGTGGAGGTTTGGATGCCCAGAGTGATCCTGGGGGGACCATGGAAAAGTGAAATGAACAGGGAGAAGGGTGGAAAAGGGGGGGGTGGTCTGGCAGGTCTGACAGTCCCATGGGGGTCTTTGGAGACAGGGGGGTCGTAAAGGGGGTGGCCCCCTGAGCTCCCAGCTGTGGGGTGCTGGGGTTGCTGGATCCAATCTCAGCCTTGGGACAAGCCAACAGTTTCAGTTTAGAGGAATTATAGAGGTGGGACTGAACCACTTTTGTCACCCAGGTTTTAAGGATGGCAAAACAGATCTACTGATAGAAATGAATTATTTAAGGTTACAAATGATCAGACAAAAGATCTTCATCAGAATTACTGCACAATAGAAACACTAAAACTACCAGTAGGACAGCATAAGATAGGACAGTGCTCTACACTAAAGCAATTGTTGAAGCAATTCTACTCAAGCTGGAACCAAAGCAAGAATTAGGAATTAGAGAGGGATGGAACTCCCCCAGACCAACGCTCGGGGGGAGATCTCTGCTCTCAACCTCCAGCAGTGACCTTGGGGGGTCCCAGCCAAGGCAGGAATCTCCACACACTCCCCAAGAAGGGTTCTGTTGGCACAACCTGCCCCTGGCAAAGGGGACTGGCCCTTTCTGGTAGAAAGGGATGGACTGACAGTCCCTGGACTCCAGGGGTTGCCTCACCATCAGGGGGGTCATTCGGGGTGGGAGCAGCGGCCGAAGCTCTTCCTGCAGTCAGGGCACTTGGAGGGCTTCCATTACTGGTGGGTCCGTTGGTGGGAGGTCAAGTGGGAGTTGCGGGTGAAGCTCTTCCCACACTCCCCACACTTGTAGGGCCTCTCCCCGGTGTGGATGCGCCGGTGGGTGATGAGGTGGAAGTTGCGTTTGAAGCCCTTCCCGCAGTCGGTGCAGCGGAAGGGCCTCTCCTCTGTGTGTATCCGCTCATGCAGGAGGAGATCTGAGCTGCTCTGAAACCTCTTCCCACATTGCAAGCACTTGTAGGGCCGTTCCCCAGTGTGGATGAGCTGGTGCCTGCGGAGCTGGGACCTGTCACTGAAGCTCTTCCCACACTCCCCACACGTGTAGGGCCGTTCCCCAGTGTGAATGAGCTGGTGGGTGAGGAGCTTGCAGTTCCTCCTGAAGCTCTTCCCACATTCCCCACACGTGTAGGG
>NW_020962198.1:14773-16093 GCF_003031625.1 Empidonax traillii | reverse complement strand
CAAGCTTCACAGGAAGGACAACGTTGCCTTCTGCGGGGACGCCGCTCTCTTTGTGAGCCTGCTGACCCTCCGAGGATGCAGCCTCTGCTGGGGGGAATTCTGGTTATCCTGGGGTCGGTGAGACAACCTCGTAAAACACACCTGAGTGAGTGGGGGTTTCACTGAGGGCTCAGTTCACTCCTCTCCTTTCCTGTCTCTTGGGTTCCCGTTTACTTGGCCACTTTCTGTAATAAATATTGAGTTTATTGTGGAGCTTTCAGCAGTGTCTTGGTTTTCCATCTCGGCATCCTTTCAAACTCACCCCGTTACGCTGTGCTGACACCTTTTGTCTGGAAGGAATCTTCATTCCTATGCCATTTGGGGTCTCAGACTGACAATACCACGGAAAGGGTTCTGACACCAAACACATGCATTTCCACCCAAGAAAGCAAGCCCTTACCCTCCATCTCCACTGTGCAATTGGTGAGCCACTCTCGGCACTCCATGTACACATAGAGCTTCCTGTGCTGGCACCTTTTGTCTGGGAGGAATCTTCATTCTTATTCCATTTTAGGACTCAGACTGACAATACCACAGAAAGGGTTCTGACACCAAACAAATGCATTTCCACCCAGGAAAGAAAGCCTGTTGTGGTTCTGAGTCTAGGCCTTCCTTGGTAACCAGGTTTTAACCACGGAACCAAGGCCATGTTCCAAGTATTCCATACGATTTGTACATAAGCAAATGTATAAATAAGAAGGGAGAGGAAGCTCTCGCTCTCTTTCTTCCAGTGAACTGAAAGTGCAGGTTTTTTGCTCTCATTTTGCCTGGGTGAAGGAGTGAGGCCTCGTGCGCCTGGTTGGCCTGGAAAAGCAAAAAGTGCCGGCGGTTGTTGGTGAGATTCTCTGCTGTCTTGAGGAAAGTATTTGGGTTATGGTTCAGGTTTAGGGTTAAAATTCGGGTTTAGGGTCAGGGTTTGGGTCAGGGTCATGGTTAGGGTTAGACTTAAGGTTCAGGCTTGGGTTAGGGTTAGGGTTGGAGCAAGGGTTAGGGTTAGGGTTAGGGACTCTGACAATTTCTGCACAGGGGTTCTGACACCAAACAAATGCATTTCCACCCAGGAAACAAAGCCCTTCCCCTCCATCTCTCCTGTGCAATATGTGAACCACTCTTGGCACTCCAGGCACAAAGAGATCTTCTTGTGCTGGCACCTTTTGTCTGGGAGGAATCTTCATTCTTAGTCCTTTTTTGGACTTAGACTTACAATTTCAGCACAGGGGTTCTGACACCAAACAAATGCCTTTCCACCCTGGAAAGAAAGCACTTTCTCTCCATCTCTCC
>NW_020962198.1:6481-11907 GCF_003031625.1 Empidonax traillii | reverse complement strand
AGGTGCTTCTGCTCCCGGGGAGAACAAACATGGATTTCTGTCCCTGACTGCACCTCTGCCTCCCACAGTCCCTCCTGGAATGGGGCTGAGCTGCCCAGTGACAGCCCTGGAGATACAAAGGGGTGGCTGCAGAGACATGAAGGGTCTGTGAAGGTACAAGGGGGTGGGGGGGAGACATCTGTGGCCTGAACTCAGCTGAGACATCCACCAGACCCTCAAACCTTCAGATTCATACTGTTCTACTGCCCCTCCTTTCTTTCCTTGGATTATCTTTCCAAACCCAAATCCCAGCCAAAAGTAATTTTTAGCCCTGACTGGACCCAGAAAGGCCCATGCCATTGGAGCGTTAAAATACCATGTGAGGTCACAGGGTCACATCTGTTCCTGCAGCAAAATTGTCATTAGTTGGCAGATAGAGGTTTGTCCTAATGTTAAAGTGTTAGAAAAAAAGAGTTCTGCATATTCCCATCTGGGCTGGGTTTGATGTCCCCACACGAGCCCCGTGCAGCAGGTTTTGGTTAAAACTCCTGGAGACAGAGAGCTGCTCTTGGGGGACATTTCGCCTGACCCTTCTCCTTGAATGAGGCAGAAACATCCCCTTTCTCTTGCCCTTCTCGGTGTCGGGGGCGAAAATCGCCCTTGTCAGGGAGCCCCTGCAGGCTCTGCCCCTCCGGTGATCCAACAGCGGCCCCTGCTGACCGGGATTGGAATTGCGCCAAACAGCGAGGAGTACCGGACTGGTTCCTTTATTTATGAGGGGGATTTTTGGTCCAGGATTACTCGATGATCCTTGTGTGTCCCTTCCAACTTGGAATATTGGGTGTGATTCTGTGAAGTTCCACAGGGCTGTGTTTGAGCAGAGAGCAGGGGCTGAGCAAAGCAGAGCAGGGCAATGGCAGCACAGCCCTTGAGCACTGTGAGGACACAGAGCAGGATCCAGATCCAGAGGGGAATGGCTGAGCCTGGAAGAAGGGTGGGTCACCATGTGGACAGAATATGTCTGGGAGGGAGGAGCACTGGAGTGCTGCTGAGAGGGGCAGGACAGGGCGTGTCCTGGGCACAGTGCAGGGCACAGGCTGTGTGGATCAGGCGTGCAGCAGTGATGGGCAGAGCTGCTTTGGGGAAGGCAGGAGGATGATTGCTTCCTTCAGCCCCCAGGGGACTCTGAACAAAAGGGGGTGATTTTCAGCACTTCCCAATGGGATCAGGGCAGAGTGTAACACCTGGGAGGTGCTGAAATGCTTTAGGCATCAGAGCCATCCACCTGGAACCACAAACCACACAAAAACCAGGCTTGGGGTGGTGTCAAACAGGGGAAAAAAGAGATGTGGGATGGAGCCACATGGGTGGGAAAATTCTTGTCTAGTAAATCCTCAGTAGTGGGAATGTGGAAGGGGCACGGGGCTGAGCTCTCTCCAGAGCCACAACTGGGCAGGACATTCATTTCCTGATCCTCACAGATGACAGATGGTGGATCTGGGATCCCCAGGGTGTCTCAGTGTGTGCAGCACCTGGGGGAGCTGCAGGCTCTCAGCCTGTGCCTTTCTCCTCCCAGGCAGCGGGTCCAGCTCCCAGGCAGGCACAGCCACCAATGGTGAAGGATTCCCTCCTCACACACTCAGTGACCCTCAGCATCAGGGCCAAGGCTGCCCAGCTGCCACCACCAGGACATGAGGAGGTTCATCAGCTGGGATCTCACTGGGCTGGAATGGCATATCCTGCTCACTGCTTCCTCTCCCCATCACATCTTCTCTGGTCTCCTCTCTTTTTCTAAGAGCCCATGTCAGCCAGTTGGGCAGATTGGCATGAGCTGGCTGGTTCCACATTCATCTAAAGGATCAAGATGGGAGCTGGGGGAGGAGTTCAGTGTCTGGGATGGTCCCTGCACAGGACACCAAGAATCATGAGCTCCACATTTCTCTAACAGACAGCAACTCCTTGACTAAGACAATATTCCGTCAGAGGCAAGTGATAACTTGTGAGCCCTTTGCACTCTTCTTACCTCCTGGATATGTTTTGTCCACATTGTGATCCACCCTTCTTCCAGGGTCAGTCATTCCCCTCTGGATCCGAATCCTGTGCCGTGTCCTCACCTTGCTCCTCTTGTCGTCCACCCCCATCAGCACCCTCGTCCTGGAGAGATGGGAGAGCCCAGGGAGCACTGGGAGAGCCCAGCCTGGAGACATCCCCATGCCCATCAGTTCCCTCTGATGCTCTCCCTGCCCTGCACTCCCTGCTGTCCCCGTGTCTCTGCCCCCTAACCCGAGTGGGCCCAACCCCACCCCCAACTCCCCTTTGGGCTCAGCCCGCTTGGGGCAGTGCTCAAGGGCTGTGCAGCCATTGCCTTGCTCTGCTTTGCTCAGCCCCTGCTCTCTGCTCACACACAGCCCTGGGGAACTCCACACAATCACACCCAATATTCCAAGTGGGAAGGGACCCACAAGGATCATCGAGTCCAACTCCTGAGCCTTCCCTGCACCATCCCCCAGAGTCACACCACGTGCCCGGGAGTATCGTCCAAACGTTTCTTGGACTTGCACCAAGCCAGTGGTGCTGAACCCCCACACAGGCACCTCCTGCTCCCAGACAGCAGCATCTCCAGCCTCTGGGGAAGGAGCCATCACCTAAGTTATGCCAAACAGGGTATTCATGTCAAACCTTCATGTCTGCCTCACCCCTCTGGGAGGATCTGTGGGCATGTACTGGGAATTCCTGGAGGCGCTGCCATTGCTGGAGGAGCTGCATTTCTGCTGTTCCCCCCACTGTCCTGGTTTTAGCTCTCCTGAAGGAAACATTTGCTTAGAGAGGCCTCAAAACACGCCCAGGTCCTCCTCCATGAAATACCCCTTGTTCCCAGTTTTGTGAAATCATCTGGTGCAGGCAGGGAAGGTGTCCACAAGAGTTCTCTGAGAGGGGCAGAGGCAAATGGGAAGAGCCTGGAAGATCTCTGGGATGTAAACAAAGCATGAATTTGGATCTCTCTCAGTTTAATGAGACAAAAGTGTTTGGCTAAGGAGGATGAGTTAGGAGGAAGATCAAACTCCTCCGTCTAAGCAATTGTAAATCCAAAACTAGGAGGCTCCAAGTGAGAAAGTATGGAGAAAGGAAAAATGACAACCGTCTATTAAAGGATGTATGTGTATTGGTAGAACAACGAAAGAGCACAAAAACGACCAAATAATCCTGTACCAAAAATCCCCCTCAAGGAAAAGGAACCAGTCCGGTATTCCTGGCTTTTTGGCGCAATTCCCATCCCGGTCAGCAGGGGCCGCTGTTGGATCACCGGAGGGGCAGAGCCTGCAGGGGCTCCCTGACAAGGGCGATTTTCGCCCCCGACACTGAGAAGGGCAAGAGAAGGGGGATGTTTCTGCCTCATCCAACCCTAACTCTAACCCTAATCATAACCCCATTACTTTAACCCAAAAGTTACCTATACCCTAACCCTAACCCTTAATCCTAAACCCTAACCCTAACCCTAAACCCTAACCTTAACCCTTACCCTGGCCTTAATCCTAACCCTAACCCTAACCCTATCCTTTACTCTAACCCAAACGTTACCTAAAACCTAACCCTAATCTAACCCTTACCCCTGACCCTAATGCTAATGAAAGGGACACTGGTGACATCATTGAGGACAAGTGTCATCACAGGGGATTGGTGAAAACAAAGAGACAGCTGTGATGTCACAGGGACATCGGTGACATCACATGGGATATCAGTGACATCACAAGTACAGGGCTGACATCAAAGAGACATCAGTGACATCATTGGGGATATCGGTGACATCACAGGGGACAGGGTGACATCACAGAGACATGGGTGACATCATTGGTACCAGTGACATCACAGGGGACTCCTGAAAACAAAGGGACAGGCGTGGTATCACAGGGAAATCAGTGACATCACAGTGACACCAGTGATATCATCAGGACAATGGTGACATCACAGGGGACAGTGGTGACATGAGAGGGATGTGGGTGACATCACTGGGAACCAGTGACATCGAATGGGACTGTTGACAATAAAGGGAAGACTGTGATGTCACAGGGACATCAGTGATATTATTAAAGACCAGTGACATCACTGGTAACTGGTGACAGTGAAAGGATGGCTGTGATGTCACAGATATAACAGTGATGTCACAGGGGTCTGGTGACATCAGAGGGACTTTGGTGACATCAACGGGAAAAGGTGTCACTGCGGGGGACAGCGGTGACACCACAGGGACAGCAGTGACATCACTGAGGACTGGTGACAACGAAAGGATGGCTGTGATGTCACAGGGAAATCAGTAACATCAAATAGGACATTGGTGACTTCACAAGGGCGGAGTGAAATTAGAGATAAGAGTGACATCATCAAGGATATTGAGGACATTACAGGGGACAGTGGTGACATTACTGGGGACCAGTGACATCATAGGGGACTGCTGACAACAAAAGGAAAGCAGTGATGTCACGTGGACATGGGTGATATCAAAGGGGACATGGGTGACTTCACAAACACAAGGATGACATGACAGAGACACCAGTGACATCATCGGAGACACTGCTGACATCAGAGGGGACAGTGGTGACATCAGGGGGACATGAGTGATATCATTGGGGTCGGTGACATCACAGGGGACTGGTCACAAGAAAGGGACAACCGTGATGTCACAGGGACATCGGTGACATCACAGGGACATGATGCCACCGGGCACAGCGGTGAAATCATAGGGACAGCAGTGACATCACTGGGGACCAGTGACATCATAGGGAACTGTTGCCAACAAAAGGGACAGCCATGATGTCACAGGGACATTGGTGACATCACAGGGGGCTTCACTGACTTCACAAGGACAAGGATGAAATCACAGTGACACCAGTGACATCATTGGCGTCATTGTTGACATCACAGGGGACAGTGGTGACATCACAGGGAGATGGGTGACATCACTGGGGACCAGTGACATCACAGGGGACTGCTGACAACAAAGGGACAGCCCTGATGTCACAGGGACATCACTGACATCGGTGACATGACGGGGACATGGTGCCATAGCTCGACACAGTGGGGACATCACAGAGACAGCAGGACATGATTGGGGACATTGTTGACATCCCAGGGGACAGTGATGACACCACAGAGACACCAGTGACATTAATGGGGACATCTCCGATAACACAGGGGATATTGATGAATTCACAAGGCAATGGATGAAACAGGTGACATCACAGAGACACCAGTGACATTATTGGTGTCACTGGTGACATCACAGGGGATAGTAGTGACATCACAAGGGACATGGGTGACATCACGGGGACTTGGGTGACATCACTGGGGACCAGTGACATCACAGGGGACTGCTGACAATAAAGGGACAGCTGTGATGTCACAGAAACATCGGAGACTTCACAAGCACAGGGTTGACATTATAGAGACAC
>NW_020962198.1:0-1439 GCF_003031625.1 Empidonax traillii | reverse complement strand
TCTGCCGGGGGGATTTGTCCTCCGTGCTCTCCGTCCTCAGCTCGGGGCCTGGGGCAGGAAGGAAGAAGGACAGGCAGGGGATTTGCCTCCGGCCCACAGGGAAGGCCAAGGACATCCCCCCCAAATTTGGCCCCCACATGCACCACAAGACAGGGCCAAAGGGGCACTGACTTCCTCCTCACCTGCCTGAGGGGCCTGCGGTTTCTTCGTCTTCTTCACAGCCTCCTCGTCCATCTGCCCAAGCTTTGGGAAAGACAAATCCTGCTGGGAGGAAACAAGGGCTGAGCGCGTTGGCTTGGGGGTTCCTCCTGCCCAGTCCATCTCTAGAACTCAAGGGCATCCTGGGACCATAAAAACCTCCAAAACACCAAGATTCAGCCCCAAAAAAACCCAACCAGGAGCATCTCCTCTCTGGTCTCTGCACTTTGGGATTCTGGAGGTTTCCCTTGTTTGGGCTGCTGGGAGTTCGTGTGGGTATTTGGGGTCTCCCCTCTATGGGGTCCCTGCCCTCTCCAGGCTGCTGGGGGTCCCAGGAATCCAAGGCTCTCCCATCTCCCAACTTCAGGGTTCTGGGGGACCTCCCTAACCAGGGTACCCTTGCTTAGGGATACCAGGGGTTGGGAGGGTCATGGGGGTCTCTTCTCTCCTGACTCTGCTCGGGGGTTCTGGGCCCCCAGGGTTTCCCCCTCTCTGGGTTCCCCTCCCCCTCACCAGACTGAGGGGGGTCCTGGGGCTCCCCCCTTTCCAGGTTCTCCCCTCTCTGGGCCCTTCAGGGTCCAACAACTGCCCCCAGGAAGGCCAAAAGAACAGGAAAAGAGGCAAAAGGGGTGGGTGGAGATCAAAACTGGGCACTTCCACCCCTTTGGGCTCCTCTCAGGAGCCTGGAGATCTTGGAGGGGGGAATGCAGAGATGGACAATGGGGGATCCCCAGGGATTTTGGGGGCAGCAGGAGGGGCTGTGGGAGCCCCTAGCTGGGGGGTCGGGCTGGAGACCCCCTGGTGCTCCCGGGACCCCGGGCTGGAGAGTTGTCACCACCTTCTGCTGCCTGGGGGGGCTCTGGGGGGACCTCGGCTCCCCTGGGGGCTCTTCTGCAGCCACAGAACCTGCAGGGACCTCCCCTGGGTGGGGCCTCCAGGGGTTCCAGGAGCTTTGGGCTCATCCTGGGAGCCACTGGGACACACTGGGATCATCCTGAGATCGGACTGGGACACATGGGGATCATCCTGAGATCGGACTGGAAGAGACTGGGCCACACTGGGACCATCTTGAGATCATACTGGGAGAGACTGGGCCACACTGGGATCATCCTGAGATCGTTCTGAGAGAGACTGGGACACACGGGGATCATGCTGGGAGTGTCTGTAACCATACTGGGGGTGACTGGGACCACGCTGGGAGAAAACTGGGACTATGCTGGGAGAGACTGGGGTCATACTGG
>NW_020962197.1:15470-16961 GCF_003031625.1 Empidonax traillii | reverse complement strand
TCTTAGACATCCCCTTCCCTACGCTCATTTCAAAAGCCCTCCTGGCAATTCCCAAGCCTGTACCCGGCTCTCATCCCCTCTCTGGCTCAGAGCCCTCCACTTATCTTGCAGAGAGCTGGGCCTGTCCATCCACCTTCCAAAAGCACGTCCCTTGGGCTGGCTCAGGGGTTCCTGCAGTCCCTGGGTTCTTCTCTTCCTCCGTTCCAAGAAAGGAAACCAAAATCAGTGCATGACTTGAGCAGCACATCGACCAAACCCCAACCATTCCCACACTCACCATCTCAGTCCAATTGTGGTGTTTTGTTGTTTGGTTAACATATCCTTGAGTGTTTGATGAGCACGCTCTAGCACTGCTTGACCAGTTGGGGAGTGGGGGATCCCTGTGACATGGGAGATGCCCCACATGTTGAAAAACTCTTTTAAAGAGTGAGAAGTGTACGCTGGTCCGTTATCTGTTTTTGTTGTTGGGGATGCCAAGGACTGATATTGCAGATAGAAGGTGTTTTTTGACATCTTGGGCCTTCTCTCCTGCATGTGCTGCTGCTGCAATGGCACCAGAACACGTGTCAATGGACACATGGATGTATTTTAATTTTCCAAATGGTGAATAATTTGTTATGCCCGACTGCCAGATGTCAAGTGAGGTAATTCCATGAGGGTTTATCCCCTCAGATGGTAGAGGAATGAGTCTATGGAAGTCAGGGCATGCAGAAAAATTGTTCTGGCTTGAGACAGTGTAAGGTGGAATGTTCTTTTGAGGGATTTTGCATTTTGGTGAAAAAAGTTGAGGGGCAGTTTTTTTTTTTTTTTTTCAAAATTGTTTGAAACCACTGTAGTTTGGGCAAGGTGCCCTGTATAAGTTATTTGATCTACCACATGATTTCCTGCTGGGATGGGCCCTGGGAGAGAACTGTGAGAACGAATGTGGATTCTGTGGAATTTGTGTTTACAGTGACTAATTTCATACAGTAAAGATTTGAACACCTGAGCTAATTGTAATTGGAGATATCTTTTATGGATGAATTCTCAATTTGTTGGACTGCTCCAACAACAGAGGCTGAATGGGAAACAATGCTGAAAGACTCTGGAAATAGTGTAAATGCAGGTATGACTGCAGAGAGCTATCTGAGAGGAACCTCTTACCTTGTGCGTATCATATACCCATTTTCCTGCTCTGAGCCAGGTGACTGCTGCGTTAGACGTTCTGCCAGAACCATCTGTGAGCACAGTTCTAGCACTTGTTAGTGGAACAGGAGAATAGTTGTGTGTTAGTTCTGGTTGAGTAAGGGCCAGCAGCTGCAGAAAAGGAATAGAGGGAAGGTGAACTGAAAATTGACCCCTGTAATTAGCAATGGCTAACTGAAAATCAGAGCTATGAATCTGCAATTGAGTTAGTTGAGCAGTAGACAGAGGAACATGGATAACATCTGGATCTCTCCCCTAGAAATTCCAAAACCGTAATCTGCTTTTGTGGCAGACTTTGGAGAGCTT
>NW_020962197.1:7885-9040 GCF_003031625.1 Empidonax traillii | reverse complement strand
CAACTCCCTCTGGGGCACCACAACCATCTCCTACACAGGATGTGCTGCTCAGCTCTTTTTCTTTCTGTTCTTCATTTTAACAGAGTTTTCCCTCCTGACCATCATGTGCTACGACCGCTACGTTGCCATCTGCAAACCCCTGCACTACGGGACCCTCCTGGGCAGCAGAGCTTGTGCCCACATGGCAGCCGCTGCCTGGGCCTCTGGGTTTCTCCATTCTCTGCTGCACACAGCCAATACGTTTTCCCTGCCCCTGTGCCAGGGCAATGCCCTGGGCCAGTTCTTCTGTGAAATCCCTCACATCCTCAAGCTCTCCTGCTCACACTCAGGCTACCTCAGGGAAATTGGGCTCATTGTAGTTAATGCCTCTTTAGTGTTTGGTTGTTTCATTTTCATAGTTTTCTCCTATGTGCAGATCTTCAGGGCTGTGCTGAGGATCCCCTCTGAGGGTGGACGGCACAAAGCCTTTTCCACGTGCCTCCCTCACCTGGCTGTGGTCACCCTATTTGTCAGCAATGGCATATTTTCCAACCTCAAGCCCCCCTCTATCTCCTCCCCATCCCTGGATCTGGCCCTGTCAGTTCTGTACTCGGTGGTGCCTCCAGCACTGAACCCCCTCATCTACAGCCTGAAGAACCAGGAGCTCAGGGATGCCATAAGGAAAATGATGACTGGATGCTTTTCAGGAGCAATAAAGTGCATCTGTTCTGGTGTGTAGCATTTAGAAGGGAACTCTGTAATGGTCCAGCCTTCCTGCTCAGGTTTTTACAGGAGCTCTTTAGGTTCTTCTTAGAATAGTTTTATTTGCAATTAAATATTTTTATGCATCTGCCTTCATATTCTGTGCCTACCCATTGAGTTTGACCCAGAGATGCAAAAAATGATGAATTTGCCCTCCGAGTATTGAAACAAAATAAAGGACCCTGCAGTGCCTTCTTTGTCCAAGACCCTTCTTCTCAGCTGTTGCTAAAGGACAGCACACTGCAGGACAGGGGGGATTGGCAAAGGGCAAGGGGACAAGAATCCCAGCACAGCAGCACTGCCAGGGAGCAGCAGAGCTTGGGCTTTGCAGAGCTGCTCTTTCCACTTCCACACTGTCCTTGTGAGCCCCTTCTGGCTGCAAGGCCTGAGTGCTCTCTGAGCACAGTCCTGGGG
>NW_020962197.1:3817-5437 GCF_003031625.1 Empidonax traillii | reverse complement strand
TCTGGCAGCTGCCTCTGCCCCTCAGGCCACCACAAGACACTTTCCTTTGTCTGCCTGCACTCCTGGCCTGCAAGGATCTGCTCTCAGGAGTCCCTGGGGAGGCTTTGGCAGTGCCTGCCCTCAGTGGGGCCCAGCAATGCTTCAAGGGACTGGCAGTTTGGCTTCTGACTTCTTGAGCAGCTTCTTCAAAATTCTCTCAGTAGCTGAGGACAACAGACGTGTCTCTGAACACACTGTGGGACTCATTAAAATGGAGAAAAACAAATTATTTCCCTTCTTTTAATTGTCTTTATGTCTTCAAGATTTCTACAGCTAACTGGAGTTGTTTTGTGGTTTAGCTAAAGAGGGAGATTTTAAAGTGGAAGTCACAAAAATATAATTTTTCTATGACAGGGAATGATTTCTACAGAGCCTTGGGATGCCAAAGGGTCAGGGTGTAAAGGATTTGGACACAAAGTAAAGGCGGCAAAAGAGATTAGTAGCACTTAATCACTGACCAACTTTGAACATTTTAAGCATTCCCTTTTAACAGAGATTAAGTGGCATTTACTACAATTGAACAGGGACTGAATTATAGATTCCCAATAACAACACTCACACCACAGTCAATTCACACCCACACCCAGGCAGAGATGTGTGGACACATCAGGATCTGGGGTTTGGCTTCTGACTTCTTGAGCAACTTCTTAAATCTTCTCTCTACCTCAGGATGATGGACTTGTCTATAAACACACTGTGGGGCTGATTAAAATACAGAAAAACAATTTTTTTCCTTTTTTTTTTATTTTTTTTATTTTTTTTATTGTCCTCATGTCTTAATGTCTTCAACAACTAATTGGAGTTGTTTCGCAGTTTTGCTGAGAAGGAAAATTTCAAAAGCAGTTCTAAAATAATAGCTTTTTTTTATGAAAGGGAATGATTTACACAGAGCCTTGGGATGTAACAGGGTCAGGGTGCAAAGGGTTTGGATCCAAAGATAAGGGGGAAAAAGACATTAGTAGCATTTAATCATTGAGCAGTTTAACAGTTATCAAGGGATTCAGTAGCATTTAGTACAATTGAACAGAGACTGAATTATAGATTCACAATAACAACACTCACACCACAGTCAATTCACACTGATATATCAGATCTTTTTGGGTTTTGAAACTTTTGTAGATTTTAGAACTAGTTATGTAGTGAATATATTTTAATGTAGCTCTATTATACCCCTTACACTTAACAGAGTAGTTACACATACCCAACCCTACTACGCCATTTCATATCAATCTCTCTAAACTCTATTTTTAGTCTTCTTTTCAAGGTAGAATTGTATAAAAACATCCCAAGGCCTGGACCAGAAGACATCACCCAGACACAGTGACCTTCTAGGCAGAACTCTTTAGGAACTCCCAGGATTGTGTGTGCTCTGAAGAAGATGAAGATGCAGAAGGGGCAGAATGGGGCAGAACCAGGGCTGCATAAACCTGGGATTGGATGGACCTTATTATAAAATCATAGAACCCCTGTCTGGGGGGGCACACATGGTATGTGTTCCTCTAGGCCTAACAACTCATTAAAGGACCAGGTCTCTTTATCTTATCTCCTACCTAAATTGGCCTGGAGTCTTTTTCTCCATGG
>NW_020962197.1:0-1419 GCF_003031625.1 Empidonax traillii | reverse complement strand
AAAAAAAAAAAAAAAAAGCGGCTACCAAAAGCATGGAAGCAGAGGAGGGAAAAAGTGTGACCTCCTTCCCAAAGAGTTCCTCTCTGATGAAGTCTGAGCAGGTCTGGGCTGGGGGCAGAAAACAGGGTGCAGGCAAACTGGCCAGGCTGAGAAGAAAGAAAAACTTGGAGCTTTTCCAACCCACACCTTGTCTCATTTCAGGCAACAATGAAGTGTCCTGTTTCTCTAGAGAGGGAAAAGAAAAGAAAACAGAAAAAGAAAGTCCTCATCCCTCCCCACAGACTTCGAGGGCCATCAGTCTGGAATGTGAGTCCCTGACCAGTTCTTTTGTGTTGCTCAATCACCCAAGGCAAGGCCAACCTGCCCATTCAACATCCCTCCCACAGAGTGGGGAAGGAGGGGAAGGAAATCATTCAATGCTCAGTTCCTTTTTTGTTAGAACAAGCAAATGTGTCTCACTGTGGGATGGTCATTTCAGCCCAGCACTCCTACAAGAGAACGACTGCCCTTCCACCCAGCAAAGAAAGCCCTGAGTCTGCGTCTCTCGAGGGCAGTTGCTGCACCACTCTCGGCACTGCACAAAGAGTGAGAGCTTTGAGGTATCTTCATCTGTACTGAACCTTAAGACCTAAACTTAAAAAAAAAGAAAACTCTAAACCTAACCCTAAACCCCTACCAGAAAACTATCCCTTACTCTAACCCAAAAGTTCCCTAAACCCTAACCTTAACTTAGTCCTAACCCTAAACTTTAACCTATCTGTAACTTTAACCCTAAATCCCAGCACCTCACACTGACCCTAACTGTGACTCACCATCTATGGAGTGCAATTTATGCGCCTCTCTTAGCACTACACAAAGAACAAGAGCTTTCTGTACGTGCACCTTTGGACTGGAAGGTATCTCGGACAGTACTGAACACTAGACCTAAACTTAAAAAAAACTCTAAATCTAAACCTAAACCTAACACTAAACCCTAACCCCTAACCGTAACACTATCCCTTACTCTAACCCAAACATTGCCTAAACCCTAAACCTAATTTAATCCTAACACTAACCCTAACACTTACCCTAACCTTTATTATAGCCCCAAACACTTACCCTAACCTTGACTCAGCATCTATCTAGTGAAGTTGGTGCACCACTTTCAACACAGCACAAAGAACAAGAGCTTCCTGTGAGTGCATTTTTGGACTGGGAGGTATCTTAGGCAGTACTGAACCCTAGATCTAATATTTAAAAAGAATCTAAACCTAAACCCTAACCCATAATTGTAACCGTATCCCTTACTCTAACCCAAATGTTATCTAAACAATAACCCTAACCCTAACCTTGACTCACCATCTATGCAGTGCAGTTGGGGCGATTCTCTGTGCACTGTATAAAAAGGAAGATCTTTCTGTGTGAGCACCTTTGGTCAGG
>NW_020962196.1:0-5450 GCF_003031625.1 Empidonax traillii | reverse complement strand
GCTGATAGTGGGTCGTGCCAGGTGGTTGCAAGATGAACAAGAATCTTTCAAAGAAGTGACTGTTGTGAATTACCATGACCAAGTTTCTGAAAAATTGGCTGACAGATTGACCTTATGCAGTTGACAGATGTTCTCCTTCCCCAACACTTCTGATAGATGGGATTATAGCTGGGTCGCAATCTCATACCATCCGTCAGCATGGAGTAAAACCTAATGCATAGCCCTTTTAGTAAGAAAGTCAGATTGTCCTGTTTTTACAGACAATACGTGTTTGTGTCTATAAAAAAGATGAGCAGTAGATTCTATGCATTAGAGATAACAATTGCAGTTTTAGAATTAAGGAGATGAGAAAAGCTGCAGCATAGTGCAGTAAGAGAGAGGAAAAAGAACTTTGTTTCATACATTTATAGGATCTTGCCATGACACTAATGAGAAAGAAAGCAGTCAGGGAATTATCACTCTGCATGAATTTAGAACTTATATGGTCTTTGTATTCACTGAATGTGAATTTAGTGTCAGTGAGAACAATAACTGAATTATAAATTGAGATATTCAGAGACTGTATCAAAGTAAATGCCTTGAGATATTTTGTTCTGATTGAAGATAATATATTAAAATATTTTGACATATACCATTAAGCTCCAAGAAGGAAAAAACAGTCATGGAACTGATAGGAACACCAATTATCTCGAGCATATTTGGACAGTAATTTTTAGAACATATGACTTTTTATGAATCATTGTTGCATTTGGTCTAATATTTTGGCTCATTATTGTCAATACCAAATGGTTTTTACCTTGATTGGTTTAGATTTACTTTTTACAAGTCCAGGTGGAGACCCATAATATAAAAAGGCATTGTGAGAGGAATAAGTTTTGACAACTGCAAAAGCAGGAGCAAACCGAAAACCCAGCAGTCTATGAAGAAGAGAGGATGTGTCACAATCATTTCCTTGCCATGGCTTGATCGCCAAAGGAGGTATTGTCAGTAGTCATAAAATGAAAACCGTACCCAATTTTCAATAAGGAAAGATGTCGTGTAAGGAGATGGAAAATGTCATGAACATTATCAGGAATTGAGAAAAAATACTCTCTAAGAGATTATATTATTATCTAGCATTCGCTTTCTCACACACTTTCATCCATTTCAGCTCTAAGTCATCTACTTCTCTGAATTCTAGGCACATAAGATGCTTTGTTGATTGAGGCATTGAAATCATATTTGGAAATTTATTCTCAAATTCTTTTTGTGTAACTGTAATTATGACTGTGATTCATCTACAACTTTTTGTAAGCTGGCTCATATTGCTTTGTAAGTTAATAAAAATATTTCGGATTGGTGATTAACTACTCAGAAATTTAACTTTAAGAATCTTATTTCTAAACCCAGCCTTTTCAGGATTTAGAATTGTGTTCATAAAGAATTAGTATGAAGAGACCAGTCCAGTGGGAGCCATGATTTTCAGTGTCATTTTGATTCTGGGGATTAGATCTATTATGAAGAGGTATTCATGGCTCTTTCTTTCAGGAGGTGTATAAGACAGATTTATGTAGTTATGTCTAACCAGTCACCTCTCTAGGGAAGGAATGAGGGAGGTGGTTCGATTCATTACTTTTATGTTGTTGGGTGGATTTTTTTAAAGCACTTTGCATTTAGAAGGCTTGATGTCATTTCTGTTTACGTTTTTTTTTTCACTGACTAAGCTGACCATCAGTTTATGCAGGGTTAAGTGCCCCACTAGTGGGCTCAACTATTTTATTGGTTTCTCAATAGACTTCTGTCCATGTGTTTGAATTTTCTCTTAGAGGAGGTTATATCACTGTATGAGCAGAGTACACAACCATCTTTAATTTTTCAAGTGCTGTGAATTGCTCAAAGATAGACCCTCTTAAAGGTAGAATCTCTTAATGACATGTTAAGCTCTTCTCAGAATAGCTACTAATGAGTTTCAAGATTGTATAGGCAGCTTTGGTGATGAAATTTCAGCTTAGGATTTGTTCATGAAGATTGTGTTCTACACACCTTTTGATGAATATAATTGACTCTGGGCAAAACAGTACCTGTGAAGAGAAACTGTCTCTTGCCGAACTATCTGTTAGTTTGAATCCTCAAAGCTTCTGTGCCATTCAGAACAAATTCAACATCATTCCCAGACTGGAATGCTCTTGCAAATACTACTTGCAATATGTTTGCAGTTCTAGCAAGTGCAACTGACAGATATTTGCAATATTTGTTACACAGGTAGTGAAATTTTTTAAATATTTCTTTTGACTTTCTGTCTGTGGTTTTTAGAATGAATGAACAGTAATGGGTCATTGAGTGTCAGGTCTTTGAGTGAAGAAAGGAAAAGTTTCATGAAAAAATATTCATGACTGTCCTTTCACTGAGATGTCAGTCACAGGAGCTAAACTTAGGCACTTGTTTCTCTTTATAGGATCTTCCTATAATCAAGTTGGTTTAGGTGGTTTGAGAAAATCTGTGCCTCTTCTGTGCCTTTTCTCAAACTGTAGGAATATTGAATTAATAGCCAGTGTTTTATGTAGTGTATAAAACATAGCTTAAATTCTACCTTGCATATTTTTCATGTTTTTCTGAATTACTAACTTATCAGAGAATTGTTTGTGGTAAAACAGTAGGCCTTGTGCATGCACAAGTCTGTTATTCAGTAAAGGAGTTAGAGCATGGACTGTATATTATAGACCTCACATCCAGCAATGCAGTTACTGCATTTTTATAGCCTTCTACCATTTCTTCTGATTCTGCTATAAAGAGATCAAGAAATTGAAATGGTATCAATACGTAGAGGGCTTCTTTCCATCTCTGTGTACTTATCTGCCAAATCCAGACAATCACTATCTGATTACTGTTGTCTTTCAGAGTTTATTGATCTTCCATAAAAATACAATCTAACTCAGAAATGAAATAAGCAACACCCTTGCTTTGTCTGATCCAGATCAGCATAAGCAGATCAATTAAATCCCTATGAGGAACATATGCTCAAGCATGGAAGGTTTACATATTCTTTTCAACTGTATTTTGTTATTGTTAATTGTCTGATGTATTGCCAGAAAGATGAGGTGGCAGATGAACACAGATTTTCACTGGCATCTGCTGCACACTGCAGCTGCCATCTCCTCTGGGGATCACTTTCACTTTATGGCATTTAGAAAGCCTGGTACCATAGGCTTTATTATAACCAAAAGAATTACTCGCCAAGAGAGAGTGTACGGAAAAATAATAATACACAAAAGAAAGACAAGTGGTACACATGCCTCAAAATTTCTGATGCAACTGGCCTTTTTTAACATGCCTTTTCCATGGAAGAGCCTGATGGCAGACTTTGGTGTTTCAACAAGCGTGGCTGTGGAGACTAGTGCTTCTTTCTAGCAGTGATGCTCATCCAGGTTCTGATGCAACATACTGCAAAGCACAGCCTTCCAACCCATGCAAATGTCTTCCCCAGTACGGGTGGGAGGCTTCTGGGCCTTCTTCCAGCAGGGCTTCTTGGACACAATAGGTGCTGAAGCCTAGGAAGTGCCCATGAGTGCCAGGCTGTAGGAAGAGCCCGTATGCCCACAAGAGACAGTTGTTTCAGAAGGCAAAAACCCTCCCCGGTATTGGACGTGACTCAACATGTGTGACCTGCTTATTCAGATGTGCAACTATCCAGATTCATATTTATTTTAAAGACATTTTATTGAAGTTTATGCTTTGCTGTAATATGGTGTATATGATAATTTTTCCTATTTGGGGGAGGGCTTAAGACAACAAGTTGTTTGTCTTAAGCCCTGCCCCTGAAGGCATTGGCTGTGCAATTTTGATAATAATATATCATAAAAATAAAAGTCAGTTGATAGTTAATAAAGCTATTTGTGGGCAAGGAGCACTTAAACACCGAGCTTGTAAAAGGCCCCATAGCTGGGATTATAGCACAGGCTGGAAGAGGGCAGGAGGGTACACTTGACCTGCTGCTTGTGGGTTCCCCAGAGGGTATGACCAGGGCTGGCCTGGAGCTGGAGCAGAAGAGCACCAATGGCTAACTAGTCCCTGAAATAGAAGGCAAAAAGAGAAAGTTAAATTAAGCCTGGTTGCTGTGCTGAAAATCCTTCCTGTCTGCGCCATGGAGATAGACACATTCAAACGCATCCCAAGCTATCTTCTCTTCCCATCTGTGAAGCCTCCTGAGATTTTTTTCTAGTTTCACAGATGATGTCTCAGATTGATTGCACTGTTCTGCATTATGGAGAATATCCGATTAAATCAGATAAAATGAGATTTGTGGTATTTGATATGTAGCAGTTGACATTCAGGCAGCAAATTAAAATGGGGAAAAAAGAGAAATCTCTGCTTTTAAATGTACCTATACTCATAATACATCTGCATGGTTAGTTCTTCTCTTCATTGCTTGGCCAGTAAAAACCATCTGGGCCTTGACTTGGTACTTTGTTTCACAAAACATTGTGGTTTGCCCTGATGTCTGTACTGAGTATCACTGCTGTGGGTGCAGTTACCTTTTACTGCATGGATCAAAAGCTCAAAATCAGCGCAAACAGATTGAGTGAGAACGCTCTTGACTTTGAAAATCAGAGTAATAACTACTTATTAAGAAAGAAAACAATTTTAAATGCAATGCTTACTACAGGTGAAAGTCAGTTTGAAATCATCTCAGTGTTGAGACTACTTTTCAGCTAGTATATATGCTGTGCGTATATAGTAAAATGAATAAGGCAAAATTTACTGCATGGTTTCCAAATCAATAAGTGCCACTTACGGAGACAGATTCAACCTCCTGATATAGATAATGCATCAAAGAAAGAAGTATTGACTTAATGTTATTTGTTGTGACAAAAGCTGATATATGAATCTGTTGGTATTTGTATGAACCTAATTCATTTTAATGCAGGTCTATTCCACTTGATTTTAAAAACAGTGAGTCAAAATCCAGAATATCTAATCCATAGAAATTCTTATATTTTTTCTTCCCCCCTTTGAATCTCTTTTAAGCCCTTTTTGGGATCACATTTCTACATAATGCTTAAAATATTCCTATCAGAATTTGCTTCTGGATGGTTGAAATATTTCATCTTGGTTAGACTTCTTGTTTTCATTGTATTTTGCTTTTTTTTTTTTTTTTTTTTTTTTTTTTTTTTTTTTTTTTTTTTTTTTTTTTTTTTTTTTATTTGTTTTGCTTCCTGGTCTCAATGTTTATGGTTTGAATTATTACCTATTTGTATAGTAAAGTAACATTAATGGATGACTGGTATTACAGATGGTATTTCAGTAATTGAAATGTTTTGGGTTGGTTTTTTTGCTTGCTCAGGGATAACTGGTATTCTAATTGATAGTTTATATTCTACTTGATTTGTTAGATTACATTTTTTTAAGGTGTAAAGGCATTACAAAACAAAATTCAAGATATTCCAGTCCAGATAAGGTCAAAATTATTTTCT
>NW_020962195.1:5112-10553 GCF_003031625.1 Empidonax traillii | reverse complement strand
CCCTATGACGTTATTACCCTGGTGGGACCCGCCACGTAGCCCCCAGTGACGTCATAGCTCTCCAGGAGACCCCAGTCATAGCGAACCCCCCCCTGACGTCACTGCCTCGGGGCAACCCCTCACAGCTCCACACCGCCCCTCCCGGTGACGTCACGGGAACTCCCCGTGGCTCCCCCCTGACGTCCCACGTGGGGTCCCCCCCGGCCACGTGGGCACCTCCCGGAAGCGCCGCTCCCGCTCCGCGCGCTGGCCCCGCCCTCCCGCGCACGCGCGAACCACGCGCGGCCCCCAAGGCAGCGTGGCGGGAGGGGGGGGGAGGGGGGAAACACCGCCCGGGGGCAGCAACCGCGAGGAGCGGCGGGAACCGCCACTATCGCGACAGGGGGAACGGGGGAACAGAGCCCCGACGGGAAGGGGGAGCACTACTCACCCGCGGTGCCGGCCGGGCCCGGAATGAGGCCGAGCCCGCCCCGCCCCGCCTTATCAACCGGCCCCGCCCCCGCCGCGCGTCACGGCCGCGCCGCCACGCGATTGGTCACCCGCTGGGACCCGCCCCCCCACTCCGCGCGGAACGGACCATTGGGGTGGGGGGGTTGGGCGGGGGGAAAGGAGCGCGTGGAACCGCCCGGGCCGGGGTGGGTGGGAGCTCGGGGACCTCGTGGAGTGCGGGGGCAGGGGGGGGTTCCCATGGGGGTCCCCTCGGGGGTCCGGGACACCCCGGTGGGTCCCGATGGGGGTCCGGGGGATCTCGGTGGGGGTCAGGGGGATCCCGGTGGGTCCCCAGAGGGGCCCCCAGGGGGGTCCCGATGGGGGTCCGGGGGATCCCGGTGAGGGTCCCGATGGGGGCCAGGGGGATCCCGGTGGGTCCCCAGGGGGGTCCCGATGGGGGTCAGGGGGATCCCGGTGGGTCCCCAGGGGGGTCCCGATGGGGGTCCGGGGGATCCCCGGGGGGGAGGGGTCGCTGGAAGGGAGGAGCGTTCCCGAGGGCTCTCGGAGGTCACACGGGGTCCCGGGAGGGGCTGGGAGGGGTTCACACGTGGGGTCCCTGGGGGGCTCACACAGGGTCACACCGGTCCCGGGGAGGCTTTAATGGTCGGTCCCGTTACAGCCGAAACGCCGCGGCCCCGCCCCGTCCCCTCCCCCACCGTGATGCCGGGGGGCGCGACCCCCCCATAGAATCCATGACCCCCCCCCATCCCCGGGGGCCAGAGGGGCTCCGCACACCCCACTCCCCCCTCCCGGACCCCGTGTGGGCTATAGGGAATTCCCCCACCCTATAGACACCCACAGACCCCCCGGGGGCCACAGGGACCCCCCCCCCGGCCCCGCCGAGCCCCCGAACAGTCCAAGGGCCCTTCCGAGGGGTTCCCGCGTCCCCCCCACCCCCGCAGGGCGATATGGGGGGCAGGGGGGGCCCGTCCCACTGCATATAAAAATCCACGCCCCCCGCTCCTCCCCCCTGTACATATATACACGGTACCCACGGAGACAGGGAGGGGACGAGGGGGGGGGTGAGGTTTGGCGATCCTGAGTGAGGGGGGGTGGGGTGAGATGGGAGTGACCTCAAGGTAAAGGGTGAGGAACCAACGAGTTCTCCCCCCAGGGCACGAATGGCCCTCAGTGTAAAGTGTCCGTTTTGTGCGGCCTCGGGGTGGGGGGGGAGCACATGAGTGACCCCAAAGTGAGGTGTCACCTCGGCATCGAGCAGGAGTAACTCTGGAGGAACACCTGATTTAGCCCAGGGATGGGGTCTGGGTAACCCTGGAGTGAGAAGTGGAGGCTGAGTGCTCTGTGAGTAAGGGATGAGTAATTTCAGAGCAAGGACTAACCTCAGAGTAACAACTGTGTGGCCATTGGGTGCGTAAGAACCTTGGAGTGAGGGATAAGCAACTCTTGAGTAAAGACTACTCCCCTCCCACTGGTGTACTGGGTAACTCTGCAATCTCAGTGTAAATTGTGACCTCTAGTAGCATCTGAGGAACTTCAACATAACAAACCTCAATACTGGACAACAGCAAGGGCTGAGTAACCTTGGAGTAAGAGCTGTGAACCCCAGGAGAGGGGTTGAGAGCATCCTGGAAGTGTAAAGGGTAAGTAAGACCACAGCAAGCAGCGAAGGAGGTGTATCCATTGGGTATCCTCAGAGGAAAGGCATGGAAGAACAGGGGGAGCAGAAACCACCAGAGCTGAGTAACATATGAGTAAAGATGTGGCACAGGTCAACTCAGCAACCTCTGAGTAGCACAAGGAGGGGCTAAGGAAGCGATTGGAGGGTGGGGGGAGCCTGTAAGCAGAAGAGGGGCTTTGTATTGTCTGAGTAAAGGTTGAGTAGCAAAGAAGGCGCTGCCAAGCAACCCCAAACCCACCACACCAGGGGGTAAACAGGGCTGGCCCACTAAGGCCTTAGTAACCTCTGAGTAAGCATTAAGTGTTGAGTAAGGCCTAAGTCCCTTCTGAGGACCCACCACACAAGGCCAGTGACAAGTGTGGAGCGAGTCAGCGTGAAGATACGTTTCAGTAACCTGCTAGTAAGGGTTGAGCAACCTCTGAGTAAGATGAGGCAGGCCAAGACTTGTGTGATGCTGGAGTGCAGCCTGGAGAACAAGAGAACCTGGGATACGAGCAATAAATAGGGAGAGCTGAGCAGCAGAAGGCTGAGTAACCTCTGAGTAAGGGCTGGGTCACTGCACGGCCGGGCAGCGACAGAGGAGCAAGCGCGTAACGTCCACGGAAGCACCGAGTAGGCCAAAGGGGTGGTAACCTCAGAGTAAGTGCAGGGCAAAGGCAAAGGAGAATGAACCACGTGGAGGGACCCTGGAGTAAGGTGCGAGTAGCAGTAAAGTATCAAGCAACGCAAAAGGATGAGCTGAGCAAGCCCAGAGTAAGGACCCACATGAGTAACCCTGGAGTAAGTTCTGTGTAGAAGTACTGAGTAACCTCAGGCTGGGTAAACTCAAAGGATACACCCAGGAGGAACCCTGGAGTAACTTCTGAATAGGGGCAACGTACCAAGTGACTTCAGACTAACAGCTGAGGAAGCTCAGAGTAAAGACACCCCCTCCCCCCCCGCTCATGAGTAACGCTGGAGTAAAATCTGGGTAGGAGTAAAGTACCAACCAACCTCGACGTAAGGGCCAGGAACGCTCAGAGTAACAATCCCACGAGCAACCCAGGAGAGGGAGGCTAATAACCTCAGCTGAGTAACATCTGAGTAATCGAGAGTAGAAAGGGAGTGACACTCCAGCAGTGAGCAAGTCGAGGCTGAGGAGTCAGGAAATAAGGCTGGAGTAGGGCAGGTGTGGCCGCAGAGCTGGGCCTGAGCTGCCTTGGAGTAAAGTCAGAGCTGGGCCTGAGTAACCCTGGGGTAACCCTGGAGTGAAGGGGGACCAACCTCGGAGTAAGCCCCCCCCACCCTGGGGAACCTCCTGGGAGGCGCCGAAGCCTCAAATAACAACAGGGTGACCCTGGAGTTGAGCGTAAGTAACCTCAGAGTAAGCCCAGAAGGACACTGTGACTCCCCTCCCTCACCCTCCCCGCCCCAAAACTGCTCCCAGGGTGGCCCTGCCCCTGCCAGGCCCTGCCCCTGCTAGGCCCCGCCCCCTCTGAGCCCCGCCCCTCAGGGGGAGGGACCCATATAGACTCTTATTTATAATATTGCCTTGAAAAAATAAAACTCGAAGTAAACTGGGGGGGGGGAAAGAAACCCCAGACTCAAGGGAACTCCCCCAAAAAATAGGGGGGACCCCAAACCCCCCTCCAATGGGGGGGTCCCACATGACCCCCCCCCAAATCCAGCAGCGGTTCTTCGGGGGGTCGTCTGGGGGGCCGTGGTTACCGGGCCAGGGGGCCCTCCCGTAGTTTTGGGGTGAGCCCTCATTTTGGGCATCACCCCCCAGTTTTGTGGCACACCCCCTCCCCCCCCCCTCAGTTTTGGGGGGTCCTGGGAGGTTGCAGCAGCAGTCCAGGGGCTGTGGGGAGAGGAAGCAGTTAAGGGGGGTGGCCCAAATGGATGAACCCCTAAATTTGCCCCCTCCCCCCCTTTTTAGGCCTTTCCCCATTCATAAGAGTTACTCCATTTTGGGGGTCTTTGAGCCCCAAATTTTGTGGGGGTCCGCAGTGGGGCAGCTCCCCCTTTTGGGGGTGTCCCCCCTATCTGGGGGGTATCCCCTGGTTTTGGGGTAAATCACCCCATTTCTGGAAAGGTCCTTTTCCAGGGGACTCTCCCAAATTTCAGATGTGTTTTGGGGGGCTTATTTTTTGGGGTGTTCCCCATACTTTCAGGCTCAATCCCCGGGGCTACTGCTCCTCAACTTTGGGAAGAGCCAATTAAGCAATCCCACAGGAGGGGTCTCCCATTTTGGGCAGCTCACCCGATTTTTGGGGGGCCCTACCTGCTCAGCATCAGAATTCGGTGTCGAGCACCCGGAAGGCGGAAGAACCTGCGGAGAAAACGAGGGGGGCAGGGTGTGGATTTGGGGAGGCCACAGTTTCGAGGGGGGTGGTCACAGTTTCGGGTGCTGACCTGGGGGGGGTAGGGGGGCCGTGCGCAGCCCCGGCTCCTTCTGCAGCTGGATCTCCTTCAGGGCGAAGATGGAGGTGGCTGTGAGGGGAAGAGGGGGTGGGCAGGGCCTCACGTCAAAGGGGTGTTACCACAGTAGAGGGGGCGTGGTTGTTTTCAAGCCCCATCCACTAGAAAACCACACCTTGATGATTTGCATAGCTCCTCCCACACCCCACTGATTTGTCACCCCACATCACTGATTTGCATAGCTCCTCCCACACATCACTGATTTGTCACCCCACATCACTGATTTGCATAGCTCCTCCCACACATCACTGACTTTTCACTCCCACATCATTAACTTGCATAGCTCCTCCCACACATCAATGATTTGTTGCCCCCACATCACCAATTTGCATAGCTCCTCCCACACATCACTAATTTGTCACCCCCACATCAACAATTTGCATAGCCCCTCCCATTCCTCAGAGGCTCCACCCACCAATGGCTAAACCCTGCCCCTCGAGCCCCTCCCACTGCCACCCAGTTCCACCAATGGTCACCCTCCCCCAGGGGAAGCTCCACCCCCTCCAAGGCTCCACCCTGCCCCAACAAGCCCCACCCCCCAAAACAGCCCCACCCACTCCATTGACTCCTCCCAACAAAGCCACACCCCCACAAAGCTCCACCCACTCCACAAATCCCCACCCTCTACAGCCCACACGAAGCTCCCAAGTGGTGGCCCCCCCACCCCCAGCCCCCACGATGCCCCCGTCCCCTCGTGCCCCCACTCACTGTCGGGCAGGGAGCTGACCCTTGGGCCCAGGCAGCCGAAGAAGGGGTGTGCCATGGCCTCCGCCGCCGGCAGCCGCCGTCGCCCCTCGAACTGCCCCGCCTACCGTCAGGACACGCCCACGGGGCGGGGACACACCCACAGAGG
>NW_020962195.1:0-1968 GCF_003031625.1 Empidonax traillii | reverse complement strand
AGGGGGGGTCAGGGTCCCCCAGAAGGGTTCGGGGTGGGGGGGGTAGTGGAGGCCCCCTAAGGGGCTCCTGGGGTTGACTGGGGTCCCTGGGGGAAGGAATTGGGGTTCCCAAGGGGGCTTCCATTATCCAAGGGTAATGGGAATCCCCCAGAGGAGAAAATTGGGGTCTGCAGAGGAGTCCAGGTGAGGCATTGGTGGCCCCAAGGGGGTTCTGGGGATCCCTAGAAGTAAAACTGGGGGCTCTGGGGAAGCAAATGGGGTCATGTAGGATAACTGGGGTCTCTGAGGAGGAAATTGGTGTCCCCACAAGGGTCTCCAAGACATTTCTGGAGAATTCTGGTACCTGGACATGAGAGACTTTTGGGGGTCTCAGGTTGTGTTTTGATACACACCACGTTTATTTTAGAAGCACAGGGACAAGGATTTGGGGTATTCTGGGGGGGGGGCAAGGAAGGTATTGAGGGTTCCAGGGGGGAAGTTGGGGTCCCAGGGCATGTTTTTGGGGTCCCCTGACCGAAGTCGGCGAGCTTGAGGTCCCCGCGGCGGCTGAGCAGGAGGTTCTGGGGCTTGAGGTCACGGTGCAGCACCTTGTGCCGGTGGCAGAACGCGAGGCCCCGCAGCAGCTGGAACAGGAACAGCTGCCCCCCACCCAAAAATGGGCCTTGCATGCTCAGGGCACACTCACCACACACCCCCTGCACAATCCTGGTCCCTCCGTGGGTACAAACCCCATAAACAAGTCCTAAACCACCCCCACCCTCCTGGGAGACACCAGACCCCTCACACACCCTCTCACCCTCCCAGCCCTCCTTAACCCTGCACCCCGACATTGTGCACCTTCCTAACCTTCCCCCACACCTCCCTGAGCCCTACTCACACTGTGATGATTCCCCCCCCAAAATCCCCTCACCCCAACACGGTGCATGCTGATGACTCCCCAAACCCCCTCACCCTGACCCTGTGCATGCTGATGACCCCCCCAGACCCCTCACCCTGACATTGTGCATGCTGATGACGTTGCCACAGTCGTCCAGGTACTGCTTGAGATCCCGATCCTGGAGGGGGGACAGAGGGACCCCAAAATGGGGAAGTTGGCAGGGAAGGGGTCCTGGACTTCCTGGGGGGTGTTCATGGAATTTGGAGGGTCCTGGGGGCATCAGGTGGGGGGTGATGTGTGTCTAGGGGGAGGGTTTGGGGAGTGCTGGAGGGTTTTAACGAGCCCTGGGTGCAACTGGGGGGGTCAATGGAATATTTGAGAGGGCTCTACAGCGATCTGGGGGGTCGATGGGGATTTGGGAGGACCCCTGGGGAAGATGGAGGTCCTTGGAGGGGAACCTGGGAGGGCTCCAAGTGTCCAGGGGCGAACTGGGGTGCAGGGACAGGATTGGGGTCCCAGCAGGAAATTTTGGAGACCAGGGGCGTTTGGAAGGGCAGGGAGAGGGATCTTGGGGGTCCCAGGAAGGTTTTAGAGGTGCTGACCAGGTACTCAAAGACGAGGGTGAGGCACTGGGGCGTGTGGACGATGTCATGCAGCGTCACCACGTTGGCGTGTTTGAGATCCCGCAGCAGCGACACTGTGGGGGGACACGGGGGGAGATCAGAGGGACATGGTGGGGACAAAGAGAGGACACAGGGGGAGACACACGGAAAGGGGGACACGGGGTGGGGGGACATGAGAGTAAGCGGCCTCAGCCCTCGTGTGAACCACGCCCCGACCTCCCAAACCACCCCTCCCGTTTCCATCCAGCCCCCCCAGTGTCCCCCAGTGCCCCCCAGCCTCTGTGTCCCCCTCATGGTGTCCCACAGCTCCCACCCTGCTCCCCAGCCCTCAGACTCTCCCCAGCCCTCCTCTTTGTGAGGGACACCCATGCCCCCCCCAACCTTCATAGGGTCCCCCCCTCCGTGCCCCTCACCCTCGTGCAGGCCCCCCTGTGCCCCTCACCCTCGCGGATGGCCGTGCACGGTGCC
>NW_020962194.1:8548-9634 GCF_003031625.1 Empidonax traillii | reverse complement strand
AATGTCAGATGTAACAGACCTTGAATACAAAAGTTCCATCTCTTCCCCCATGACTCAGAAGAGCAGGGAATGCAGAGCAGAAGCTTAGTCTCTCCTTAGAATAACTCTACCTGTGTTTTTTATTTTTAGCATCACACCTGGGGAAGGTTCTTTTCCAGGGCAGGAATCCTCATTTCTATGGCCCAGCACTCAGTGCCCAACAGAGCTGCAGGGAAGGGCCCCCAGAGCTGCCTGAACGCCCCCTCCCCCAGACCTTGGGGCTACCTGTCCCCCACTCCCTGCCCAGGGCTCTGCTGCCTGGAGCTGTCCCTGCCAGCAGCTGCTTCCCTGGGCCCAGGGCTGGGCCCTGGCAGTGCTGCCAGAGCCCATCCCAGCCCTGGGGGCTCAGCTCTGCCCTGCAGAGCCCTCCCAGCAGCACAGGGCACTGCCCAGGGGCAGCTCGGCCTGGGCAGCCTCTGATGGCAAAGTCACAGCAGCCCTGAGGAGGATGGAAAAGGGACATTGGTGCTGTATCTAAGGCAGTTTTGATGTCTGATACTCTCAGGTTCAATTCCCTCTAATCTAACAGAGTTCCAGTTTCAGTGTCTCTTCCTCTGCTCAGAGATTAGTTTCTCAGTCAAAGTGAGCACCCAGACAACCCAGAGTGTAACACTGAAAGAACTGGTTCATTCTCTTCAAGGTACCCCCTGTGTGTCTGGGCCTCTTGCAGATACTTTCTGGGAAATTTCCTGCTTTGATCTGGAGCTGTGACCAGCCCTCATCCCTGCAGCACACTTTGGAGATCAGAAGGACTCTGCCCTGCTCTGCCCTACCAGTAGTTGCTCCTTCCCCCCAGCCCTTCTCCTCCAGCCCCGTGGCAGCTCCTTAGGCGGGCTGAGAGCTGCCCCTGGCAGGCAACAGAGTCCCTGCCCCAGCACACACAGCCCTGGGGGGCAGGACCCTGCTCTGCCCCACAGCCCTGGGCACCCCTGGCTGCACCCCCACCTTGCCACCCCACAGCCAGCCCTGGCACAGGGAACCTTCTGGCCCTGGGCCTCTGATGGGGCAGCAGCAAGTCCTGCTCTGCAGCAGCTTCTCCTGCTGCCC
>NW_020962194.1:4126-5474 GCF_003031625.1 Empidonax traillii | reverse complement strand
TTCTGGGGTGACAGGAGGGTCCCAAGAGTTGTCAGTGGTAGAGGCTGAAGTAAGCCTGACTGGAGACCAATGGGAAAAGCATCCCATTGACAAGGGGCCAGAAGCCCCTTGTATCCTTGGTATTGATTACCTCAGAAGAGGATACTTCAAGGACTCGAAGGGGTAACGATGGACTTTTGGTGTAGCCACAGTGACTGAGGAGAAATCCAAGCAATTGTCTGCCCTGCCTGGCCTCTCAGAAGATCCTTCTGTTGTAGGATTCCTGCAAGTCGACAATCAGCAAGTGCCAATAGCCACTAAAACAGTGCACAGGCGACAGTACCAAACCAATCGAGATGCTGTGATCCCCATCCATAAGATGATCTGGAAGTTGGAGAGTCAAGGGGTGAGCAGTAAAACTCACTCACCCTTCAACAGCCCCATCTGGCCTGTATGTAAATCTGATGGAGAATGGAGACTGACTGTGGACTATCGTGTCTTGAGTGAAGTCACACCGCCATTGAGTGCTGCTGTGCCAGACTTGTTGGAGCTCCAGTATGAGCTGGAGTTTAAGACAGCAAAGTGGTGCCACTATTGACAGACCAAATGCATTTTTCTCCATTCCCTTGGCAGCAGAGTGCAGGTCACAGTTTGCTTTCCCCAAGAAGGGCGTTTGGTATACCTGGAATCTACTGCCCAGGAGAAAAAACACAGTCCAACCATTTGTCATGGGCTGATTCAGGCCAACCTAGAGAAGGGTAAGGCCCCAGAGCACATCTAGTACATTGATGACATCACTGTATGGGGGGACACAGCAAAAGAAATTTTTGAAAACGGACAAAAGATCATCCAGATTCTCCTCAAAGCAAATTTTGCCATCAAGAAGACCAAAGTCAAGGGACCTGCCAGAGAGATCCAGTTCCTGGGGGTGAAACGACAAGATGGACAACGCCAGATTCCAACCGAAGTCATCAATAAGATCACAGCAATGGCTCCACTGACAAACAAAAAAGAGGTAGAAGCTTTTCTGGGGGCCATAGGCTTAGGCAGGATGCACATCCCTGAGTACAGCCAAATTGTGAGCCCTCTTTACTTGGTGACCCATAAAAAAAACAATTTCCAATGGGGTCCTGAACAACAGCAGGCTTTCAGGCAGATCAAGCAAGAGATTGCACACGCCGTGGCTCTTGGCCCAGTCAGGACACACCAGATGTAAAAATGTACTTTACTCTGCAGCTGGAGATAAAGGTCCCTCCTGGAGCCTCTGGCAAAAGGTGCCTGGTGAGACACGAGGGCGACCACTTGGCTTCTGGAGCCGAAGCTACAGAGGATCTGAAGACAACTACACCCCTATGGAAAAGGAGTTCCT
>NW_020962194.1:0-1287 GCF_003031625.1 Empidonax traillii | reverse complement strand
CAGCAGTGCCCTGGCAGCCAGGAGGGCCAAGCCTGTGCTGGGGGCATCAGGGAGGGGATTGTCCCGCTCTGCTCTGCCCTGGGGCGGCCTCAGCTGCAAGATTGGGGCAGTTTGGGGGGACACAATGGAAGGGAGAGATTGAGCCATTGGAGAGTGTCCAAAGGATGGGGAAGGGCCCTGAGAAGTTCAGTTTCTAAATCAGTCACACTTTCAAGGCCTGTTTATGACCTGACAGCAAGATCACAGCAGCAATTTTTGGCTGGGCTGTGTAGGAGCCAGGAAGGGGCTGATGTGAATGTGTCACACACCCACAGCCTGAGGGCTCTGGAGCCTCCCAGGGGGTGCTGGGGAAAGAGGGAGAACAAGATGTGAGTGGAGCAGGGGCCGTGTGGAGATTATGAGAAAGAAAAACATGGTCTTTGTATTATCAACAAAATTATAGGCATTTAGTGAAGTTGTAAAGTACTGAGGTACCAGCGCTCCTTTGCAGCCCGGATAAGGGAAATAAAAACTTCATAAAAATTAAAACCTTTTGGGCTATTTTAAAAATTTTGAACAGAAGTGTTTTTTCTTTTGGGCTAAGAACAAAGGAAGATCCACCTTTTTTGACAGAGGAAACCTCGCAGCCAATCAGAAGGAGAGAAAAGCCCTTTTTCGGAGAAAAGAAACCTTTTTAGGCAAAAATGAATAAACGAAACTAATCTGGAAAGGGGTGGAATTTTGTGAAACTACAAAATGCATGAAATCTAATCCCAAGGAGCCTTTTCAACTCTGAAATTTGGTGTTAGACTAGACCAAGCAAGCTGAATAAATTCTATTTTTTTGTTTGTTTCATGAGTTGTTGCCGGCTCTTTAAATTCCAAGGAGAGATTTTTCCCACAAGATGGGGCAGCGCCTACCTGGGACAAACATCCCCGTTCCAGTCCCTGCAGGCACAACACCCGAGGAGCATCAGCACAGAAGTGCCCCCGACGAGGGCGGGCAGCGCCCCCGGGACCCCTTTCCCTTCCCGCCTTGTCTGGGGAGGGTCCGGCGGGATTTGGGGGTCCCGGGGGGGGAACGCGGCGGGAAGGCTCGTCTGACTTCTACAGCTTTCCGTTCACGGACAACAGGGCGCCGGGGGTTCCCGAGACGGCTGATGGGGGGGGTCATGAGAGACCCCCCAACGCCTCCGTGTGCCCCAAACCCCCCAAAGTCCCCAAATGGCCCCAAAATCCGCCGCCTCCCCGAGGGGCCCTCAGCGCCGCCGCTTCTGCCCCCGCCGCCTCCAATTGGCGGCCGCGCCCG
>NW_020962193.1:19449-20790 GCF_003031625.1 Empidonax traillii | reverse complement strand
GGACTGGGAGAGGCAGGACTGGGGGTCCAGGGGGTGCCAGGGTCAAGGCAAAGGGAGTGTGGGGTCTGGGAGAGGTGGGATGGCCAGGGAAGGGGGTGCAGGGGGTCCTGGTCCCACATAAGGGGCTGCAGGGGGGGCTCTCAGTGCACAGGAATGGGGGGTTCAGGGAGTCCCTGGGACCCCCCCAGGACCCCCATGTAGGAAGCACTGGGAGAGGGGAACTGGGGAGACCTGGAGATTTGGGGGCTGGGGTGGCCCCAAGGTGAAGGAAAGGGGGAACTGGGAGAGATGAGAGAGCCGGGAAGAGGCTGCAGGGGGTGCTGGGGGGAAAGAAAGGGGGGCGGGGGGTGAGATGACCTGGGATGGCTGGGAATGGGGGTTAAGGAAAAGAGGGATCCAAGGGCTAGGAGAGAGGGAATAACTGGGAAAGGGGAGGCAGGGGGGTCCTGGAATAAAAGAAAGGGGGGTCTGGAGGCTGGAAAACGGGGAATGGCCGGGCAGGGGGTCCCTTTGCAAGGGAAAAAAGGGGTGTAGGGGGATCCCAAAAATAATAGGGCAGAGTAGGAGGAAACAATGGGATGAGGCTCCAAAGTGCTGATTTCCAGCAGCAGGAAGGTGGGGAGAGGGCAGAGACACCTGAACCCTGAAAAAGGGGGGCGCTGGAGAGGGATGTCCCCCAGAACCCTGAAGTTGGGAGATGGGGGAGCCTTGGATTCCTGGGACCCCCAGCAGCCTGGAGAGGGCAGGGACCCCATAAAGGGGAGACCCCAAATACACAGGGGACTCCCAGCAGCCCAAACTGGGGGGACCTCCAGAATCCCAAAGTGGAGAGACCAGAGAGGAGGAGCTCCTGACTGGGTTTTTTTAGGCTAAATCTTGGTGTTTTGGAGGTTTTTATGGTCCCATAATGCCCGGTGAGTTCTAGAGATGGACTTGGGCAGGAGAAACCCCCAGACCAACACGCTCAGCCCTTGTTTTCCCCCCAGCAGGATTAGTCCTTCCCAAAGCTTGGGTGGATGGAGGAGGAGGCTCTGAGGAAGAGGAAAAGGCCACGGGCCCCCCTGGCAGGTGAGGAGGAAGTCAGTGCCCCTTTGGCCCTGTCTTGTGGTGCCTGTGGGGGCCAAATTTGGGGGGGATGTGCTTGGCCTTCCATCTGGGCCGGAGGCAAATCCCCTTCCTGTCCTTCTTCCTTCCTGCCCCAGGCCCCGAGCTGAGGACGGAGAGCACGGAGGACAAATCCCCCCGGCAGAGCCTGGTGGGAGAGGCCGTTTTGAAGGGCTCCCCGGCGCAGGAAGGCAGCGGGGAGGAAAAGGCCCGGAGATGCCCCCGGAGGAGGGGCTG
>NW_020962193.1:11508-12609 GCF_003031625.1 Empidonax traillii | reverse complement strand
GGGTTACAGCAAATAACCAATAGTTTGAAAGTGATCACGCCCCGGGGGGCAGTGAAAGTATATAAGAGGTTGGGTTATGTAAATAAAGTGGAACATTTGCATAAATCATCCTGATTTGTGTGCAGTTTGTTCTGGAAGCTCCTCCACCAACATCCACGTTATATCACAGCTGTCCCTTTGTTGTCACCACTCCCCTGTGATGTCACTTGTCCCCAGTGATGACACCTCTGTCCCCTGTGTTGTAACCCCTTTCCCCTGTGTTGTAACCCCTGTCCCTTGTGATGTCACCAATAGCCCTGTGACATCACAGCTGTCCCTTTGTTGTCACCAGTCCCCTGTGACATCACTGGTCCCCAATGATGTCACTGCTGTCCCTGTGATGTCACCAGTGTAACCGATGATGTCACTGGTGTCTCTGCAATGTCACCCCTGTCTTTGTGAAGTCACCGATCTCCCCAGTGACGTCACTGATGTCCTTGGGAGATCGCGGCTGCCCCTTTGTTCTCACCAGTCTTCTGTGATGTCACTGGTCCACAATGATGTCACTGCTGTCCCTGTAATGTCACCACTCTCCCCTGTGATGTCACCAATGTCCCCCGTAATATCACTGGTGTCTCTGTGTTGTTCTCCAGGTCCCCTGTGATGTCATTGATGTCCCTGTGACATCACGGCTTTCCCTTTGTTGTCACCAGTCCCCAGTGATATTTCCGGTCCCCAGTGATGCCATTGCTGTCTCTGTGATGTCACCACCGTCCCCAATGGTAACACCATATCTCCATAATGTCACCAATGTCCCTGTGATGTCACTGATGTCCCTGTGACATCACGGTTTTCCATTTGTTGGCAACAATCGCCCATGATTTCACAGGTTCCTCTGTGATGTCACCACTGTCCCCTGTGATGTCACCAATGTCCCTGTGACATCACGGCTTTCCCATTGCTGTAAGCAGTCCCCTGTGATGTCACTGGTCTCCAATGATGTCATTGCTGTCCCGGTGATATCACCACTGTCCCAGCAGTGCCACCATGTCCCTGTGATGTGATCAATGTCCCTGTGATGTCACCAGACCCCTTTGATGTCACTGATGTCCCTGTGACATC
>NW_020962193.1:3863-5442 GCF_003031625.1 Empidonax traillii | reverse complement strand
CTCCCTGATGGCTCTGCTGTCCCCCAGCTCTGGCTGCTGCCATGTGCACTTGGCCTTCTTGGCTTTGCTGCTGAGCCCCTGTGCCCCAGGACATCCCTGACAGAGCCCAGGCCCTTCTGCTGGGGGTCCCTGCAGAGCTGAGCAGATCCAGGTCACCTCCCATTGCTCTGCCAACCCCCTGGACCTGCTCTGGGCCCTGCAGCTCCTTGCCCTGCTCCCAAGGGCTCTGGGGGTGCTTCATGCTCAGGCCTTGGGCTTTAGAGCTCAGGGTGGGCATTGGGCACAACTTTGGCAGGTTTGTTGTTCTGCTGGCAGGGTCTGGTTCAGGATTAGGGGAAGAGCTTTTTGGGCTGGGTCAGGGTTAAAGATTGCCTTTTCATACTTTTAATACATGTTTGGAGTACAAATAAGAGTGTGGAGTTCTGAGTTTGGGTTTTGCATTTGAAGTCAGGGTGAGGTTGAGATTTGAGCAGTGGATTCCTTTTAATGAGGGAGGCAATACTTTTAGATTAGGGCTATAAAGAGGTTACAAAGAGGGTAAAGGTCTATTAGGACTGTTTGCACACTCAGTGTTTCAGTATGCTAATTATTCCCTGAACCTACTTGTACCTCATCAAAATCTTTCCTCTCTATTCACCAGGCCCCTCCTTCCTTCCCCAAATATCCAATTCTTTTTGTCCCAGTTCCTCTTCATCTCCCTCACACTTCCATCTGGGTGGGCTCAGCTTTGTGATGGCCCTGTGCAACCTCATGGAATCAAAGGGGCCATTGTGGCACTGCAGGGCCTCATGGAAAGAAAGGAACACAGGAACACTGTGAAATCTTGTGGGACCAGAGCACCATTTAACATGTGAGGCCTTGTGGAAAAAAAGGGAACCCTGCAATGTTGCGGTTTGAGTGGCTTCTGGGGGGTCTCTCCCGGCGCTGTGTGAGGGTTTCCAGGGCTGAGATTCTCTCTTCCCCCCCGCTGCCTGTCCCTCGTGGCGGGGACAGGCAGCGGAGGGACCTCTGCCAGGAGGGAGAGAACACGCAGCACGCAGGGAGGCCAGCAGGAAAGAGAGTTTATTCAAAAGTCCCCCAGCTTATATGGGCTGGTGGGGAGAGTGGTGATTGGACATTTAGATAGCCAATACAAAGAGACAATATAATAACTATGGTAACAGAGGAACCAATGATATTCAAGTGAGTTATCAGTTTCTAACCCTTACACTGAAACCTTTTGTACCCTGATGGAACCAAAGAGCCTTTGTGTCACTGTGGTGCCTCCTGGAAACAAAGAAACCCTGGGACACAGTGGAACCTCATGAAAGGAAGGGGCCACTGTGACACTGCAGGACCTTGGGACATTGGGGAACCCCCCGGAATCAAGGGGTCACTGTGACACCTCGTAGACTCAAGGGACCACTGTGACACTCCAGGGCATTCTGGAGCCAAAGGATCCCGGGGACACTGAGCAGCCTCCTGGAATCAAGGGGCCACTTTGACACTGCAGGGCCTCATGGAAACCAAACCAAATCCAGGCTTGTCCAGGTGCTGAGGGGGATTCAGAAGGGAGGCAGCAGTGATTGCTCCCTACAGA
>NW_020962193.1:0-1175 GCF_003031625.1 Empidonax traillii | reverse complement strand
TCCCTGGGGGTGTGCAGGTGCTGGTCGCAGGCTACGGCGCTGAGGATGAGGCCGTTGCCCAGGAGGGCAGCCAGGGAGATGCCCAGGAAGAGCCAGAAGTGCAGCAGCTGCAGCTCCCGCCTGTCTGAGAATGCCAGCAGCAGGAACTGGGCCATGGAGCTGCTGTTGGACATTTGCTGCCTCTGGACACGGGGACCTGGAACAAGGAGGAAAAACAGTGGCAATAAAGGGGGACCTGTCTGAGCAAAAGCAAAGCCATTCCCATACACTTCCCCCCTCTCCCTCTGTCACACACAGGCACTTTTGTTTTTCCAGCAGTCCTTCCTTTAGCTCTGTGCATGGAGCCCTGGGTGCTGCTGGCCATGTGTGCAGTGAAGGGCAGGGCCTCTGCCCACGGGCTCTTGAATTCATCCCACTCTACACAACTGGCAGGGGAAGGGCCCTGTGCTGGTGCTCAGCTCTGTCCTGTGAAAGCCCTGCCAGTGTGGAAGGGCCTGTCAGCATCTGCACCCCCAGTGCTAATCCATGGCAGCTGTAAAGGCTGGGTAAAAGTTCTGGGGGGTTTTACAGCTCACCCTGTACCTCCCCTGGTGACTATTCTGGGGTGTCAGAAACCTCATAATTTCTGCTGCCCTCATGGAAACAAAGGGAGTTGTGGAGGCAAAGGATGAGTGGGGAGGGGACCTGGTCTGTCACTCTTTTGTGTTCCAAGATTCTCTGGGCTTTCACTTTCTCAGCTGCAGGATGATCACATCCCAGTGTTCCCCTTGTAAAACACCAGCTACTAATGAAAGGAAATGGATCCACCACAGCCCATGCCTATCCCTTTCTCAAGGTCTCAGCCCCACACTGGTTGCCAAAGACTCTCCTGGCTCATTTCACCAACCTGACAGCGTTTTCTACATTGTTGAATTCTGTGCTTCTTCCTGGGGCTTTAAGGCAACACAAAGACAACAGAAAGGTGTTCATCCTGGAAGGAAGCTCCCAGCTTGGAAGGAAACCTCAGGGACACAGCCAAGTATCCTGATGAGGGCATTTGACTCAGGGAGATTGAGCTCCTTCCCTGGATACACTGACAGCATTGGCCAGAGCCCCCAGGGCAGAGCAAAGCTGGGACACTTGTTCCCATGGACAGGGCTGCAGGAAAGGAGCCCCAAGGGCAGGGGGTGACTGTG
>NW_020962192.1:4052-5452 GCF_003031625.1 Empidonax traillii | reverse complement strand
AACCAGCACCTCCGGCCCCTGCCAAAGGGGCCCCAAACACACCCAGGGGAGGCCCCAGGAGGGTTTGGGAGGGGACAGAAACCCACCCCATGTTGTGCTGCGGGGGCTTCTCTCCCCCAGCACTCCCCGACGCACCAGGACCCCGGGGACAACAACCAGCTTGGGCAGAGCCCTCGGAGGGGCGACTGTGACTTTGATTGTCTTCTCTCTCTTTCTCTCTTTTCCCTCCCACATTTCCCTGAGTGGCTGTATTACAACCCAAAGGGCTCCACACCTGTTTTCCTTTGGAGGCCAACCTTTTCCCAAAGAAATGCTTTTTCTCTGTCTCTGCAAACACTGATCAGCCAGGATTGTTTTACTTTAATTCACCCCAAGGGATACAATAATCAAACAAAGGTTACTCCAGCCTGGCAGGATGGGCCGTAACACTCCCCCGTGGCTTTTGGAACTGATTTAGTGCCCACACACACTGAACTCCAGCACAGCTTTGAAACAACCTCCCCACAAGAGGAGCTGGTTCGCCTGGTGCCTCCCTCCGCTCTCTGCTGCAGCAGCTCCATCGCAGCAGCCGAGTCTGTGCAAACCAAGCGAGTTCCTGCCCAGGCCGGGAACTGGGGAGTGCCAAATGCCCCATTTGGGGTGTTATAAGTAAATGAAATTAGGCTGAAATATAGTAATAAAATTTATTGAAGATTTATGTAAAATGTAAATAAGCAAAACAGCACACTGGGCATCCGGGGGGGCCTCTGCTCCACTCAGGGCACACAAGCACAGTAAGCAAAACCAGTAAGTTCTATTCCCTTATCAGTTCCCCTCCCATAGTCATTTGTTATCCTTCTATTGGATTCGAGTTTGCAGGTCTGGTTCTGGTTGGTTTCCCTGCAGGCCCGTTTCAGTTGCCAGGTGCTTCCTTTTCTTTAGTCCTTGAGGCCTGGTGTGTCTCTCCAGGTGTCCCTCTTGGATTCTCTGTATCATTCTCATTCTTCATTACTTTATGTGTGTGCTCTGAGACAGTAAACTTTTTAGAAAAGTAAGATGTAAAATACTTATTCAGCAAAGCACAATAATTTGTCTTTTCAGCTTAAGAACTGCAAGCTGTATGACTATCAGCTTGCAATGTTGACAGATTAATGAACTATTCTACAATTTACAGTCTCCCAACCTTAACAGAACATTGATTATAATAACATATATATGTATATAAGAATATAACATGCAATACAAATAATGAGTAAGCTACTACTACTAATTTGATGAGTAAATTTAAACTACTACTACTACTACTACTACTACTACTACTACTACTAAACTACTACTATTTATTCTAATATTTATGCAAGATATTGATGGAATTTTCACAGACTTTGAATATTTCACAAGCCAAAGGAGCTTGGACAATG
>NW_020962192.1:0-1702 GCF_003031625.1 Empidonax traillii | reverse complement strand
CTGGGACACCTTGCCAGGAGTCCTTTTAAAAACTGTGACGTTCTCTCCAGAACTGAGGGAGAGCAGCTTTTTTCCTTCATTCCCTCCAGAAAGGATTTGACTCTGTGACTTGACACTTACTGTGTGCTGAGACAGTGATTCCTTTGGGGATGAAGTGCAAACTCCAAAGCAGTCAGTGTGTGCTTCTGAACCCAGCAGCTGCTCCCCTGCTATGACAGAACAGAACTGCCACAGCTTAAGGGGATTCTGCAGCAGCTTTTCTACAGAAATGTATTCAGCAAGCTAATGGGAATTAGGGCTGGCAATTTCTTAAAAAAAACGTAAAGTACAGGAACATGTTGTCTGTTTGGGTTGACTTGTTCTGTGGGATTGCCCAGCCCAGACAGTTTTCCAACAGTAGCTGGTTGCTTTTCCCTTTCCTCTTGCAGGACACATCACACGTGGATGGAGACGAGCCCATCCTGCGGTGAGTGGGACCTTCCTGCTTTTTGAGACTTGTGGAGCAACCTGTGAGCTTGGCCACTTGCAGTAGAGTGCCAGCCTGGGAGGCTGAAAGACAGTCCCTTTCAGTGTCTGCCTCAGCAGCAGCAAAGGGAGCACGGCCTGTTTCCCAATGTTCCATCAAAGAGGTTTTGAACAGAGAAAAGTCAAGGTCTGCAGACACAAGGTTACTGATTGCTGATTCCAGCCAGGGTGCAATATCTCATTCACAGCAATATGCATTACTATCTCATTGGTCTAATTAACCCATTCCAAGGGACTTTGAAGGACTTAGAATCCTCCTTTCATCAAACTTCATGATTTCTCTGCTGTCCAGCTGGAAATAGAAGCTCAAGAGCGATCAGGTTCTGAAAGACAGCTTCCTCCCTGTCCCTCACGCTGCTGTCTGTCCACAGAGCACAACACCAGCATCAGAACCTCCTCTGGCTCGTGCTTTTCCTGAAGATGAGGCTAAAGAGGAGGGCGATGCCAAGGAATTTCCACGTGTTGCCACTCCACGGCTTGACCACCGCGAAGCAGTAAGTGGCAGCTTTGGTTGGCACTGTCTGTGGTGCAGTGCAGAGCTGCAAGCTCCTGCTCAGACAGCATTTGCCCTTTGTGGCTGAAGGTTCTGAGGGCTGGAGTTTCTCCACGACTCCAGCGCTTCCCCACAGCCCCTGACACCTGGGAAGTGGGTTCTGAACCTTGACGTGGAGCCATCAGTCTCCTGCTATCCTGACTGGCCCGTGAATCTCTTTTGGTCCCAGACAAGAGGCAGCACGATGTCCTTGCAAGCTGCCAGTGTCAAAGGGAGCAGGTTTGTGCTCAGTGTCTGTGCAGGCTCCCTGTCGACAGCGCACAGAGCGGTCCAAAGACGCTGTTCATGGCCTTGCAGGATATGTAGGTGACACTTCCCCTGGAGGGAGCTGCCCCTCTCCATTGACTATCAAAGTAGTTCCTGGCAAAACTTAGACCACAGCCCGAACTTTGACATGCCCCAAGGCAGGGGAGAAGAATCCAGCGCAGCTCTGCATTGCACAGGGAAGGGTCTGGGTGTGAAGGCTGGCAGGCAGTCCTTAAGGGCCACTCCCTAAAGCTTGAAAGACTGAGGGGAAGTCAGTTGAAGAGATCAGAGAAGGGAAATGCTCCCTGCTTCTGTTGAGACACGTACATACCAACTCCAGAGTCATTTTGCAGGCCCTGACAGAAGAGCTTTCTGCCG
>NW_020962191.1:4044-5456 GCF_003031625.1 Empidonax traillii | reverse complement strand
CAATCGCCCTCCTCCTTGGAGCCGAGAAGAGCGCGCCAATCTGTGGAGGTCTCTATAGTTGTGAAGATGCAAAGGGAAAAAGACTCCCACTCAAATAGCACCCCGGAAGCTAAAAGCAAGGTACTATAAAGAAGTGTGGCAAGAGAGAAAGTTTTTAGGGTTCACCTTTTTCCATTGCAAACTCCTAAGCATGGGTAGTCTCTTTCTGCTTCCAAACCTTTGCACATGGCACATATGACAACGCGTTACCCATTCATAACAGCTATACGTAACTCTGAAGCGCTTACAGACAAGTGATTCCCAGCAAGCCGAGAGTGTCGGCTTCAGCCGCCGCAGAGGGAGAGAGCCGGGCAAAGCGTCCTTACTGCAATCGCCCTCTTCCTTGGAGCCGGGAAGAGCGCGCCAATCTGTGGAGGGCTGTATAGTTGAAAACATGCAAATGGAAAAAGACTCCCACTCAAATAGCACCCAGGAAGCTGAAAGCAAGGCACTATAAAGAAGTGTGGCAAGAGAGAAAGTTTTTGGGGTCCACCTTTTTGAATTGCAAACTCCTAAGCATCAGTAGTCTCTTTCTGCTTCCAAACCTTTGCACATGGCACATATGACAAGGCGTTACCCATTCATCACAGCTATACGTAACTCTGAAGCGCTTACAGACAAGCGATTCCCAGCAAGCCGAGAGTGTCGGCTTTAGCCGCCGCAGAGTGAGAGGAGCCGGGCAAAGCAACCTTACTGGAATCACCATCCTCCTTGGAGCCGAGAAGAGCGCACCAATCTGTGGAGGTCTCTATAGTTGTGAAGATGCAAAGGGAAAAAGACTCCCACTCAAATAGCACCCCGGAAGCTAAAAGCAAGGCACTATAAAGAAGTGTGGCAAGATAAGATGTTTTTGGGGTCCACCTTTTTCAATTGCAAACTTCTAAGCATGGGTAGTCTCTTTCTGCTTCCAAACCTTTGCACATGGCACATATGACAACGCGGTACCCATTCATCACAGCTAGACGTAACTCTGAAGCGCTTACAGACAAGCGATTCCCAGCAAGCCGAGAGTGTCGGCTTCAGCCGCCGCAGAGGGAGAGGAGCCGGGCAAAGCGACCTTACTGCAATCGCCCTCCTCCTTGGAGCCGAGAAGAGTGCGCCAATCTGTGGAGGTCTCTATAGTTGTGAAGATGCAAAGGGAAAAAGACTCCCACTCAAATAGCACCCAGGAAGCTTAAAGCAAGGCACTATAAAGAAGTGTGGCAAGAGAGAATGTTTTTGGGGTCCACCTTTTTGAATTGCAAACTTCTAAGCATGGGTGGTCTCTTTCTGCTTCCAAACCTTTGCACATGGCACATATGACAACGCATTACCCATTCATCACAGCTAGACGTAACTCTGAAGCGCTTACAGACAAGCGATTCCCAGCAAGT
>NW_020962191.1:0-1834 GCF_003031625.1 Empidonax traillii | reverse complement strand
TTATCTGCCGCAGAGGGAGAGAGACGGGCAAAGCGACCTTACTGCAATCGCCCTCCTCCTTGGAGCCGAGAAGAGCGCGCCAATCTGTGGAGGTCTCTATAGTTGTGAAGATGCAAAGGGAAAAAGACTCCCACTCAAATAGCACCCCGGAAGCTAAAAGGAAGGTACTATAAAGATGTGTGGCAAGAGGGAATGTTTTTAGCGTTCACCTTTTTGAATTGCAAACTCCTAAGCATGGGTAGTCTCTTTCTGCTTCCAAACCTTTGCACATGGCACATATGACAACGCGGTACCCATTCATCTCAGCTAGACGTAACTCTGAAGCGCTTACAGACAAGCGATTCCCAGCAAGCCGAGACTGTCGGCTTCAGACGCCGCAGAGGGAGAGAGACGGGCAAAGCGACCTTACTGCAATCGCCCTCCTCCTTTGAGCCGGGAAGAGCGCGCCAATCTGTGGAGGGCTGTATAGTTGTAAACATGCAAAGGGAAAAAGACTCCCACTGAAAAAGCACCCACGAAGCTGAAAGCAAGGCACTATAAAGAAGTCTGGTAAGAGAGAATGTTTTTGGGGTCCACCTTTTTGAATTGCAAACTTCTAAGCATCAGTAGTCTCTTTCTGCTTCCAAACCTTTGCACATGGCACATATGACAACGCGTTACCCATTCATCTCAGCTAGACGTAACTCTGAAGTGCTTACAGACAAGTGATTCCCAGCAAGTTGAGAGTGTCGGCTTCAGCCGCCGAACAGTGAGAGGAGCCGGGCAAAGCGACCTTACTGCAATCGCCCTCCTCCTTGGAGCCGAGAAGAGCGCGCCAATCTGTGGAGGTCTCTATAGTTGTAAACATGCAAAGGGAAAAAGACTCCCACTCAAATAGCACCCAAGGAGTTGAAAGCAAGGCAGTATACAGAAGTGTGTCAGGAGAGAAAGTTTTTGGGGTCCACCTTTTTGAATTGCAAACTTCTAAGCATCAGTAGTCTCTTTCTGCTTCCAAACCTTTGCACATGGCACATATGACAACGCGTTACCGATTCATCTCAGCTAGACGTACTCTGAAGCGCTTACAGACAAGCGAGTCCCAGCAAGTCGAGAGTGTCGGCTTTAGCCGCCGCAGAGTGAGAGGAGCCGGGCAAAGCGACCTTACTGCAATCGCCCTCCTCCTTGGAGCCGAGAAGAGCGCGCCAATCTGTGGAGGTCTCTATAGCTGTGAAGATGCAAAGGGAAAAAGACTCCCACTCAAATAGCACCCCGGAAGCTAAAAGGAAGGTACTATAAAGATGTGTGGCAAGAGAGAATGTTTTTAGCGTTCACCTTTTTGAATTGCAAACTCCTAAGAATGGGTAGTCTCTTTCTGCTTCCAAACCTTTGCACATGGCACATATGACAACGCGGTACCCATTCATCTCAGCTAGACGTAACTCTGAAGCGCTTACAGACAAGCGATTCCCAGCAAGCCGAGACTGTCGGCTTCAGACGCCGCAGAGGGAGAGAGACGGGCAAAGCGACCTTACTGCAATCGCCCTCCTCCTTTGAGCTGGGAAGAGCGCGCCAATCTGTGGAGGGCTGTATAGTTGTAAACATGCAAAGGGAAAAAGACTCCCACTCAAATAGCACCCACGAAGCTGAAAGCAAGGAACTATAAAGAAGTGTGGTAAGAGAGAATGTTTTTGGGGTCCACCTTTTTGAATTGCAAACTTCTAAGCATCAGTAGTCTCTTTCTGCTTCCAAACCTTTGCACATGGCACATATGACAACGCGTTACCCATTCATCTCAGCTAGACGTAACTCTGAAGTGCTTACAGACAAGTGATTCCCAGCAAGTTGAGAGTGTCGG
>NW_020962190.1:4122-5457 GCF_003031625.1 Empidonax traillii | reverse complement strand
TCCATGGTGTCTCATAGTCTCCTTGTCAGCCAGCTGTATCACCAAAAATGACTCCAGGCCATGGTCAGTTCTCTCCAAGCTGACTTTCCCTCTGCATTTGCCTTCCAGGGGAGCAAGAGCCCTTCAGCTGAAATCCTCCCATGATGCTGTGGCTGCTGCTGCTGCAGGTCTGGGCGAGCTGCCTCTGGCTGGGACACGGCGAGGTGGTGACATCCTTTGCAAATACATGTGATCGGTTTTTCTACCAGAACATCATCCCAGGTAATGCCCTGACGCCGCTGAACCCAGCCAGGATCTGCCAGACCTTAAACAACGAGCAATTCTTTGCCACCTTGTATAACAAAGACAAGCGTATTCCTGTGTACTCTGCTTACATCTACAAGCGTGAAAATGGAAAGAGACCTACACTCCAATGGATGGTGGAGCCCCAGGTGAGTGTCCTCTCTTGCAGCATGTCACTCTGCAGTTACTAAAAGATGAACTGCAGCATTTAACCAAACATCTCTATTTCCTCCCACCCCCATACACACACACCTGCAAATGGATCCACTGGGTGGGATTATTCTCATCTTACTTCAGAAACCTACAGCACATGGACCCTCTGATGCATTTCAAACATCAGCAGGAGGAGGAGTCCTATCCCAAAGGTGCCCAGTTTTCTGCAATGACCTGAGAGAAACATCAAGTCAAATTCCATTTCATTCCATTCCATTCCAAAGTCAAATGACCTCCCTCTCTGTGCCCTGCTGTGCTGGGAGACCCAGTGATGGGGAAAAGGCATGCAACAGCAGCTAAATTTGGGGGAGGAACAGTCCTGCTGGGCTGGGATCTCCACTTTGCCCTGAGCTGTTTTGCATCCTTGACAGAGCTTAATTGCTCCCAGTTAGGAGTCAAATGGGCTTTGTAAGTGATAGGAGAGAAGTGAGGAGAAACTCAGAACTGGGTGGGATGAGCAGGGAAAAAGCCTTGTCCCAGGCACTGAGTGATGAGAGGGTTTGGTGAACACTGGGGAATTTCGTGAGGGATATTTCAGGCAGTGAAAAGTGAGGAGCATCAGTGTCAATCCAGTCAGAAGGGGGTGATCTCCATCCATGGGCAGTTGCCCCTGAGCACTGTTGCCTCCTTCAGACCTCCAGTAAAAAAGAACTTGGAAACTGTGGAACAGAAAGAGAGGAAGTTAAGGTCGTTGCTAAGGACAGAGTATCAGGATGGAATGTAGGTGTTCATGAACCAGAGGAGAAAGCCATGTGCCCTGTTTCAGAGGGAGAATAAATATGTTTCCCCAAAGATGAACAGAAAGGTGTTGGAGTTCTAGAAAACCCACCATTTGCACTT
>NW_020962190.1:0-1472 GCF_003031625.1 Empidonax traillii | reverse complement strand
CTTGAGAGGTCCCTCCAAACCTCAGCAGTTCAGTGATTCTGTGATCCTGGGATGAGCTTTTGTTTGCTTGCTTTTAAAACCTGCAAATTGTAGAAGCTATAAAGATAGGCAGGCTCAGGCATCAGATATAGAGGAAGCTTTGACCAATCAGAGATAAATTTCTGCAATAAACTGCTTGGATAATTTCATCCTCTGCTCTGCTTCTGAAACCTTTTCTGCAGATTCAGTGCTAAGTGATTTTGTGACATGGGTTCAGTGGAGTCATTCTAATCAATGCATTCAGTGTGTCAATCAAAAGGTCAATGTGTGCCAGATCCTGTAGTTCCTGAGTAGTTTGCAATAAAAATCATTTGCTCCCGTGCTGGATTGCAGTGTCATCTTATATATAAACCTCAAGTTGCTTCTTGCTGAAATGTCGACCACCAGTGATGTCACAGTACCCAGAGCATCCTTGCAGCACGAGGGGTGTCCAAATCCAATCTAAAGATGCCATAGCATGTCCTAAAGTGTACCCATCAGACTGCAGTTACCTCTCCGAGGAATGGGCATGAACAAAGTAGATCAGGCTGCAAACAGCTCATACAAGCTGTGTCACTTCCAGGGGTACCAGCTTGAGCCTGAACTTCTCAGCTCAGCAGCTGTTGTTCATCATCCTACAGTGTCTCACAGGGCTCACCCTGGACCAATGGGGAGAGCGCTATTTCTGTAAATACATAGCACTTTTGCCTCATTAGAATTGTTGTATCTCGAGTTCTTTAGTTTTTCTCTTCCTCGTAAGAAATCCTAATATTATTCTCCCCCAGTCAGATCTCTTTTGTCTGCTTAAACCTCCTCTCAACTTAGAGCAATTGTGTGTGTGTGGGGGAGAGAGTTGCTGAGTGCAAGGACCCCTTTCCCTCTTGCCCAATGCCCTTGGGACACTGGGCACCAAAAAGTCTTCTAGGCCTCTCTGTGTCAAGACAGAATTTAATATTCTCATGTGGTGTCCAAGGAAGCGCTTGCAGAGAAGGGATCTTCCCTGCACGCTCAGGTGGTCCCAGTAGATGAAGCTTCCTGGGTCACTTCTCCACAGAGCTCCAGCAGCACAGCCAGAGCCTGCCCCGCAGGCAAGGCTGGCACTTGCACAGCCTGCAGAGCCAGTCTCAGAGCTGCCAGAATCTGGAAGATGGAGCTCTCTGTAGGCCTCTCAGGATCTCTGATGTTTGAAGTGCCAGGCTGGAGATGGCGGGGCTCTCATCAGTCATGCTCTCCAGGGCTGGAACAGAAAGGCCCGAAAGCAAGATCAGAGGCAGCATGTGCAGGGACCCGAGGAGCCCCTCCTGCCAGGGCCATCCCACAGGAAAGCTCTTGCCATGGCTGGCAAGGGAGCAGGGCCCAACAGGAGGAGATGGAAGGTGCTGGTCCCCCTGGTGCACAGCCAGGGCAGGGATTGCAGCTCCATGCCCAGGCTCCCTGCTCCTCCCCGCCAGCCC
>NW_020962189.1:4198-5458 GCF_003031625.1 Empidonax traillii | reverse complement strand
AAGTTCGTTCAAAACCCTTGAGTACCTTGAAGCATTAATGAGCCCCACTGAGTGTCACTGCTGACAAAGTCTCTCCAGGGACTAATTAAAGTAGATAATTTGAGGCCTTGATTGCACAAACCTCTTCAAAACTCAGAATCAAAAGAAAAGGCAAAGTACTTTAACAAACCTGTAGTACCTTGAAGCTTTAACAAGCCCCACTGAGGGCCATTCCTGACAAAGGCTCTCAAGGGACTCATTAGAGCAGATAATTGGAGGCCAGGACTGAACAAAGCTCTCAAAGACTCAGTGTCAAAGAGAAGTGTCTAAACAAATTTACCTTGAGTGCCTTGAAACATTAAAGAGCTACAGTGATTGTCACAACTGACTGAGAATCCCAAGGGACTCATTAAAGCACATAATTGGAAGCCATAACTGAAAAAACCTCTCAAAGACTCACTTTCAAAAGGAAGAGTTCCTTCAAAACCCTTGATTACCTTGAAGCATTAATGAGCCCCACTGAGTGTCACTGCTGACAAAGTCTCCACAGGGACTAATTAAAGCAGGGAATTGGAATCAATTATTGCACAAACCTCTTCAAAACTCAGAGTCAAAGGAAAAGGCAAAGTATCTTAGGAAACCTGTAGTACTTTGAAGCTTTAACAAGCCCCACTGAGGGCCATTCCTGACAAAGGCTCTCAAGGGACTCATTAAAGCAGATAATTGGAGGCCAGGACTGAACAAGCCTGTCAAAGACTCAGTGTCAAAGAGAAGTGTCTTAACAAATTTACCTTGAGTGCCTTGAAACATCAATGAGCTACAGTGAGTGTCACAACTGACAGAGTCTCTCAGGGGACTCATTAAAGCAGATAATTGGAGGCCATGACTGCACAAACCTCTCAGAGATGCAAAACCAAAAGCAAACCCCCAATTGCTCTGAAAATCCTGCAGGCCCTTGAGGCCTTAAGGAGCCCCCCGAGGGCCCCTCCTGACAAAGCCTCCCCAGGGACTCTGCAGCAGCTCCTTGGAGGCCCTGAGTGCAGGGAGCCAAAGGCTCTGGGCAGCAGCTCAGCTGCTGACAAAAGCCTGGCTGGGTTGGGGAAGTTTCCTTCCTTTTCAGGCTTCCTCCAGCTTTGGGAAACGCTGCCTGGCAGATTGGCACCACCTAAGAAGGGCTCTGGCAGGTTCCTGGCAGCAAAGCCGGCCTGCCCTGGGCTCCAGCCCAGATCTTTGGAGCAGGGAGACACCTGAGAGTTCAAAAGAGGAGGCTGCATCTTTGAC
>NW_020962189.1:0-1031 GCF_003031625.1 Empidonax traillii | reverse complement strand
GAAGCTGCAGGGCATTTCCATGTTTGCAGATGTGGAGGGGAAAAGAGTCCCAGCCCTGCCAGGGATCACCAGAGCTGGGTCTTTCCAGAGCTGCTCTCTCTGCACTCCCCCCTCTCCTTTGCTGTCCCTGTCCAAGGCCTGAGTGCTCTGGCAGCTCAGTCACTGTCCTGCTGTGTGTCAGTGCTGGCATCACAGGCAGGGACAGGCCCTGGGCACTGCTGGGACAGGGCTGGGCTCCACACCAGCACTGCCATCAGCAAAGGCCTTCCCCTGCAGGCACTTCCTGAAGCCTGAGGGCTGTTCCCAACACTGGTATGGAGAAGAAGTCCAAGGAATAGACTCTGCAAAGTCTTGTTGCTTTGTTGTTTGTCCATGCAGACAGTGCAGGGAGGGCAGGGACCCACTGGCACTGCAGGGACTGAGGGCTGGCTCAGATGTTGTGTGTTGGGGGCCGATGGCCAATGGAGATGACAAAGCATCTCCAGGTCCCCTGCCTGGGGCTCTGCAGCTTGTGCTGGCTCTGATGGCAGGGGAGGCCTTGTGTGTAGGAAATGAGGAAGTGCAGGAGAGCACAGAGGATCTGCAGGGACAGCCCGTCCCATCCAGTCAGCAGTGACTGGAGCCCTGGAGCAGAATCCTGCCCAGGGTGGTGTCCCCCAGACAGAAAGTACTAAATCTTGCTGGGAAGTGGCAAAGAGAGCTCTGCAACCCCAGGGGACACAGCAGGGACAGGGAAAACTCTTGCAAGGGGCTTCTCTTGCCCTCAGTGAACTTGCCCAGGTCAATCAAGAGCAGCCCCCAAGCCATGTCCCAGCTGTGGAACAAGGCAGGACCCCTCTGAGCACCCTCCATGGCCACACAGGAGCGTCTGTGGGAGGTGCTCAGTGGCAGGGAGCACCATCAGCTGGCTCCCAAGTCTGTGGGGTTCCTCAGTGTCAGAATGGCCCCTTGGTTCCATGAGCTTCCAAAAGGTTTCAGGGTTCCTTTTCTTCCATGAGGCCCCACATGTCAAAATGGCCTCTTGGTTCCCC
>NW_020962188.1:4321-5458 GCF_003031625.1 Empidonax traillii | reverse complement strand
TCTAACTTACTTCTTGTACTCTCTCACTTGTTCTTGTACTCTCTCACTTGTTCTTGTACGCTTTAACTTACTTCTTGTACTCTTTAACTTACTTCTTGTACTCTCTAACTTACTTCTTGTACTGTCTAACTTACTTCTTGTACTGTCTAACTTCTTGTACTCTCTAACTTACTTCTTGTACTGTCTAACTTCTTGTACTGTCTAACTTCTTGTACTCTCTAACTTGTTCTTGTACTGTCTAACTTACTTCTTGTACTCTCTAACTTACTTCTTGTACTCTCTAACTTCTTGTACTCTTTAACTTGTACATCTTGTACTTTCTAGTTTCTAATTTCTAGCTTTAACTTGTACTTTCTAATAACATACTTTTAAAGTTTTGTAATGCTTAACTAGTGCTTTTGAACTTGCAGTTTGTATTGTTCATTGTAACTTGTACTTTGCTTTGTAACTTGTTCATTGTAACTCTGCTTTGTAACTTGTTCATTGTAACTTTGCTTTGTAACTTGTTCATTGTAACTTTGCTTTGTACCTTGTTCATTGTAACTTTGCTTTGTAACTTGTTCATTGTAACTTGTACTTTGCATTGTAACTTGTACTTTGCTTTGTAACTTGTATTGTGATTCCCAATAAAGTTAAAACTTTAACTTTAACTTTTAAAGTTGTAGTTTGTACTTTGTATTTTATTTCTCTTTTGCTTTTACTTAGTTCAGAAACAGGAGAAGGGGGGGTGCTGCTGAAGAGCAAGCGAGCCCCTAGTGCTGGACTTATTATTTTTATTCTTTTCTATATATACCTAGTTAATTACTTAATTACCTAATTAACTACTTAATTAGTTAATTAGATAATTACCTAATTAACTAATTATCTAATTAACCAATTTTTTTCGGCGCACGTCAACAATTACCCTTTAATGGCCAACGAATTACCCCGCTTCATGACTTAATTGCATAACTAACAACTTAATGCCTTAATTACATAACTACCTAATTAACTAATACATTACTTAATTACCTAACTAACTACTTAATTAGTTAATTAGATAATTACCTAATTAACTAATTATCTAATTAACCAATTTTTTTCGGCGCACGTCAACAATTACCCTTTAATGGCCAACTAATTACCCCACTTGATGAC
>NW_020962188.1:0-3846 GCF_003031625.1 Empidonax traillii | reverse complement strand
ATTACATAACTACCTAATTAACTAATACATTACTTAATTACCTAACTAACTACTTAATTAGTTAATTAGATAATTACCTAATTAACTAATTATCTAATTAACCAATTTTTTTCGGCGCACGTCAACAATTACCCTTTAATGGCCAACTAATTACCCCACTTGATGACTTAATTGCCTAACTAACAACTTAATTCCTTAATTACATAACTACCTAATTAACTAATACATTACTTAATTACCTAATTAACTACTTAATTAGTTAATTAGATAATTACCTAATTAACTAATTATCTAATTAACCAATTTTTTTCGGCGCACGTCAACAATTACCCTTTAATGGCCAACTAATTACCCAGCTTGATGACTTAATTGCATAACTAACAACTTAATTCCTTAATTACATAACTACGTAATTAACTAATACATTACTTAATTACCTAATTAACTACTTAATTAGTTAACTAGATAATTACCTAATTAACTAACTATTACTTTTATTCTTTTCTATATATACCTAGTTAATTACTTAATTACCTAATTAACTACTTAATTAGTTAATTAGATAATTACCTAATTAACTAATTATCTAATTAACCAATTTTTTTCGGCGCACGTCAACAATTACCCTTTAATGGCCAACTAATTACCCCGCTTGATGACTTAATTGCCTAACTAACAACTTAATGCCTTAATTACATAACTACCTAATTAACTAATACATTACTTAATTACCTAATTAACTACTTAATTAGTTAATTAGATAATTACCTAATTAACTAACTATCTAATTAACCAATTTTTTTCGGCGCACGTCAACAATTACCCTTTAATGGCCAACGAATTACCCCGCTTGATGACTTAATTGCCTAACTAACAACTTAATGCCTTAATTACATAACTACCTAATTAACTAATACATTACTTAATTACCTAATTAACTACTTAATTAGTTAATTAGATAATTACCTAATTAACTAATTATCTAATTAACCAATTTTTTTCGGCGCACGTCAACAATTACCCTTTAATGGCCAACTAATTACCCCGCTTGATAACTTAATTGCCTAACTAACAACTTAATTCCTTAATTACATAACTACCTAATTAACTAATACATTACTTAATTACCTAATTAACTACTTAATTAGTTAATTAGATAATTACCTAATTAACTAACTATTACTTTTATTCTTTTCTATATATACCTAGTTAATTACTTAATTACCTAATTAACTACTTAATTAGTTAATTAGATAATTACCTAATTAACTAACTATCTAATTAACCAATTTTTTTCGGCGCACGTCAACAATTACCCTTTAATGGCCAACTAATTACCCCGCTTGATGACTTAATTGCCTAACTAACAACTTAATTCCTTAATTACATAACTACCTAATTAACTAATACATTACTTAATTACCTAATTAACTACTTAATTAGTTAATTAGATAATTACCTAATTAACTAACTATCTAATTAAACAATTTTCTTCGGCGCACGTCAACAATTACCCTTTAATGGCCGACTAATGACCCACCTTGATGACTTAATGGCCTAACTAACAACTTAATTCCTTAATTACATAACTACATAATGAACTAATACATTACTTAATTACCTAATTAACTACTTAATTAGTTACCTACATAATTACCTAATGAACTAATTATCTAATTAACCAATTTTTTACGACGCACATGAACAATTACCCTTTAATGACCAACTAACTACCACCCGCAATTACTTAATGACATAATTAAGAACTCAAGGACTTAATTACACAATGACTTAAGGAACCAATTGACTACTTAATTACCGAATTAACTACTTAATTAGTTAATGAGATAATTACCTAAATAACTAATTATCTAATTAACTAATTGTCTAATTATCTAATTATCTAATTTACTAAATATCTAATGATCTAATTATCTAATTAACTAATTAACTAATTACCTAAATAACTAATGAAATAATTATCTAATTATCTAATTATCTAATTAACTAATTAACTAATTACCTAATTAACTAATTAATTAATTATCTAATTAACTAACTATCTAATTATCTAAATAACTAATTACCTAATTATCAAACTATCTAATTATCGAATTAACTAATCATCTAATTATCTAATTATCTAATTATCTAATTAACTAATTAACTAATTACCTAGTTAACTAATTAATTAATTACCTAATTATCTAATTATCTAATTATCTCATTAACTAATTACCTAATTATCTAACTATCTAATTAATTAATTATATAATTACCTAATTACTAATTATCTAATTAACTAATTACCTAATTATCTAATTAACTAATTACCTAATTATCGAACTATCTAATTATCTAATTAACTAATTATCTAATTATCTAATTATCTAAGTAACTAATTAACTAATTATCTAATTAACTAATTAATTAATTAACTAATTATCTAATTATCTAATTATCTAAGTATCTAATTAACTAATTACCTAATTATCTAACTATCGAATTATCTAATTAACTAATTATCTAATTATCTAATTGTCTAATTATCTAATTAACTAATTATCTAATTAACTAATTATCGAATTAACTAATTACCTAATGAACTAATTATCTAATTTACTAATTATCTAATTACCTAATTATCTAATTAACTACTTATCTAATTACCTAATTACCTAATTAACTAATTACCTAATTAACCAATTATCTAATTAAGTAATTATCCAATTAACTAATTTTCTAATTAACTAACTATCTAATTTACTAATTATCTAAGAACCTAATTACGTCATTAACTCAAAATCTAACTAAGGAATTATCTAACTAACCAATTAGCTAATTAACTAAATAACTACTTGTCTAAATAACTAATTACCAAATTATCTAATTATGTAATTAACTACTTATCTAATTAACTAATTACCAAATTATCTAATTATCCAATTAACTAATTATGTAATTAACTAATTTTCAAATTACATACTTGCCTAATTAACTAATTATCTAATTAACTAATTATGTAATTACATACTTACCTACTTAATTAATTATCTAATTAATTAATTTTTATCGACACAGATCAACAATTACCCTTCAATGGGCAACTAATTACCACACTTAATGACTTAAATACCTAACTAACAAACTAATTACTAAACCACTTAATTACCTAATTAAGTCCTTACTTACTTAATTAGTTAACTACGAAACACACTAACTATCTAATTAACCAATTTTCTTTCACCAAACAACAACAATGATGCCTTAATGAAAAACTAATTACCCACATAATTACAAAATGACACAATTAAGAACTTAATCACTTAAGGACTGCAACTTTAACAACTTGACAATTTAACAAACTGAACCTTTAATGACTTAACAATTTAACAAATCAAGGGTTTAACAAGATAGGGTATAAAACCAATAGGATTACAGCTAGGGTTACAGGAAGTGGGACCAGTATGCTTCACGTTAGGGTTCAGAAAGAGGTAAGGTTAGAATTCCACATACAGTTCAGCTTACGGTTCACACTCAGGTTAGGGTTGAAATTCAGATTCACATTAGGATGCAAGTTACAGTTTAGGTTCACATAAGGCTCAGCACTTAAGGGTTACACTTCAAGTTCCAAAGTACAGTTAGAGTTACGGTTGAGGCTAGGATTCAGGTTGACGTTACAGTACAAGTTAGGGTTCAGGTTCGAGTTCAGGTTTAGGGTTGGGGTTAGGGTTAGGGTTAGGCTTCGGGTTAGGGTTAGGCTTCGGGTTAGGGTTAGGCTTCGGGTTAGGGTTAGGGTTAGGGTTAGGGTTAGGGTTAGGGTTAGGGTTAGGGTTAGGGTTAGGG
>NW_020962187.1:4456-5458 GCF_003031625.1 Empidonax traillii | reverse complement strand
AAAAAAAAAAAAAAAAAAAAAAAAAAAAAAAAAAAAAAAAAAAAAAAAAAAAAAAAAAAAAAAAAAAAAAAAAAAAAAAAAAAAAAAAAAAAAAAAAAAAAAAAAAAAAAAAAAAAAGCTATTCTTTGGAGCTGCTTTTGAAATTTTCCTCCTCAGCTAAACTACAAAACAACTCCAATTTGCTGTTGAAGAAAAAAAGACATGAAGACAATAAAAAAAAAGAGAAAAATAATTTGTTTGTCTGTATTTTAATGAGCCCCACAGTGTGTTTAGAGACAAGTCCATCATCCTGAGGTACTGAGAGAAGATTGAAGAAGTTGCTCAGGAAGTCAGAAGCCAAACCCCAGATCCTGATGTGTCCACACATCTCTGCCTGGGTGTGGGTGTGAATTGACTGTGGTGTGAGTGTTGTTATTGAGAATCTATAATTCAGTCCCTGTTCAATTGTAGTAAATGCTACTGAATCCCTGTGAAAAGGGAATGTTGAGAATGTTGGAAGTTGGTCAGTGATTAAATGCTACTAATCTCTTTTGCCCCCTTTACTTTGTGTCCAAATCCTTTGCACCCTGACCCTTTTGCATCCCAAGGCTCTGTAGAAATCATTCCCTGTCATAGAAAAATTATATTTTTGTGACTTCCACTTTAAAATCTTCCTCACTAGCTAAACTACAAAACAACTCCAATTAGCTGTAGGAATCTTGAAGATATAAAGATAATTAAAAGAAGTGAAATAATTTGTTTTTCTGTTAATGAGCCCCACAGTGTGTTTAGAGACAAGTCCATCATCCTGAGGTACTGGGAGAAGATTGAAGAAACTGCTCAAGAAGTCAGAAGCCAAACTGCCAGTCCCTTGAAGCATTGCTGGGCCCCACTGAGGGCAGGCACTGACAAAGCCTCCCCAGGGACTCCTGAGAGCAGATCCTTGCAGGCCAGGAGTGCAGGCAGACAAAGGAAAGTGTCTTGTGGTGGCCTGAGGGGCAGAGGCAGCTGCCAGAGCCAAGG
>NW_020962187.1:0-1321 GCF_003031625.1 Empidonax traillii | reverse complement strand
AGATTTAGTACTTTCTGTCTGGGTGACTCCCCCCTGGGCAGGATTCTGCTCCAGGGCTCCAGTCACTGCTGACTGGATGGGACGGGCTGTCCCTGCAGATCCTCTGTGCTCTCCTGCACTTCCTCATTTCCTACACACAAGGCCTCCCCTGCCATCAGAGCCAGCACAAGCTGCAGAGCCCCAGGCAGGGGACCTGGAGATCCTTTGTCATCTCCATTGGCCATCGGCCCCCAACACTCACCATCTGAGCCAGCCCTCAGTCCCTGCAGTGCCAGTGGGTCCCTGCCCTCCCTGCACTGTCTGCATGGAGAAACAACAAAGCAACAAGACCTAGAAGGAGTCCATTCCTTTGACTTCTCCTCCATACCAGAGTTGAGAAAAGCCCTCAGGCTTCAGGAAGTGCCTGCAGGGGAAGGCCTTTACTGGTGGCAGTGCTGGTGCTGAGCCCAGCCCTGTCCCAGCAGTGCCCAGGGCCTGTCCCTGCCTGTGGTGCCAGCACTGACACACAGCAGGACAGTGACTGAGCTTCCAGAGCACTCAGGCCTTGGACAGGGACAGCAAAGGAGAGGGGGGAGTGCAGAGAGAGCAGCTCTGGAAAGACCCAGCTCTGGTGCTCCCTGGCAGGGCTGGGACTCTTTTCCCCTCCACATCTGCAAACATGGAAAAGCCCTCCAGCTTCAGGGCAGGTCTTGGGGGAAGGATCAGGAAAAAAGAATTTGTGCCCTTTCTTACACTCAGAGATTGTGATTCGTGATGCACAAACTATCACAGGTAGGATGTTTGACAAACACCTTGTTGTATGAACTTTTATTTTGTTTCAGTGGACACAGAACATGATTCCTGATTAGTACATTTTGAGGGTCAAAAAAAAAGAGGAAGAGGCTGAACTATTTATGGGATGAAGCATTAAATTTCAGTGTTATCTACAGAGGAACAAAAAAGGAAAGCCCTAATGTCACCACAACCTAAAGCTCTGGAGGGAAGACTGAGCCCAAATGTGTCACACTTGAGTGTTAAGCACAAGAAAAGAGGCATGTTATTTCTTTTGAAAAACATCCAGTGATCATTTTCCTTATGGCATCCTTGAGCTCCTGGTTCCTCAGGCTGTAGATGAGGGGGTTAAGGGCTGGAGGCACCACTGAGTACAGAACTGACAGGGCCAGATCCAGGGATGGGGAGGAGATGGAGGGGGACTTAAGGTAAGCAAAAATGATTGTGCTGATAAACAGGGAGACCACAGCCAGGTGAGGGAGGCACGTGGAAAAGGCTTTGTGTCGTCCCTGCTGAGAGGGGATCCTCAGCACAGCCCTGAAGATCTGCA
>NW_020962186.1:10422-11924 GCF_003031625.1 Empidonax traillii | reverse complement strand
AAGGAGGTACATACCCAAGGCTAGGAATAGCTGGCATAGCAGTTGGTTTATGCTGATACCTTATCTTGGCAATGACCAGCTTTCTGACAATGTTTATTCTTTGCAGCTGTCCTTAATAGGGTTTTAGCTTATATGCCTGCAGTAAAGATTTCCTTTCTTTAGTTACAGTATGAGGAGAAAAACGTTACATTGCATTTATTTGTTCTTTCGGTTATTTCTTGCTTGTGCTAAAAGATGTGCACAGAGTGCAGGAGGGAAGGGTATTTGAAAAACAGAACTGGATGGAAAAGAACAGAGACTGCACAACTCAGGAAAGAGCATCCAGATTTGGTCCATGGGGCAGAGGGAGATAATTATGGCAGGAAGAGAAAGGTGTGAGACAGTGAAAGTATGTTGGATTAGGAGCTTCTTTGGGGTAAGGAGAAGCAGAAGGTTGCATGCATCTGCTCATGATACATACAATCTGGCTTTTACCCATGTATCTTAAAGGTCTCTTTCGACAGAGAATTGGATTCCCTTTCAAAATGCTAACGTAAAAAACAACCCACCCTTTCGTATTTTATTCATTCTGAAAAGTAGTTTGCAACTCTGAATTTCTCCTAGGTACACCGGTGGCAGAATGTTAATCTTGAGCCTTTAAATCAGACCTCTCACAGCAGGGGGAAAAAAACAATTTTGATCATCTTGGGGACCCAAGTGTTAAAAAGAGGCTTGTTACATTGTTTCTTTGTATTAAAACTGTTTAGTAGGCAATGACACAATAATAGAGACCAGAAACTGCGTTTGAGCTTCAGGTGTGAGAGGGGACTGCTGTTTGTCGATTTGAGATAAAACAGCCGAAAGAGAATTAACTTGCATGATCAGCTCATGAGTCTGTTAATTTATTGTCTTGGCAACAGTTGCATGGAGCTGCTACTTGGGTGGGATAAAATTTCTTCAGTTTATAGGGAAGTGTAGGAAATCTTTGTCCTAAGTAAAAGGCAGAGGGGAACTTTGAAACATGGTAAAAACTCTCTTAAAAGGAGGCAGAAGCACAGATTTTCTGCTTTGCTTCTGAAAGAATGATGAAGTGTGATCTAGTTGGAGTGATTACATTTAATTAAAATTAAGCATTCATGAGAAGCAAAAGTATGATTTTACCGGCTTTTCCTCCCCTATAGATTTTCAGGTAGGAGCATTTGTACAGTCATTGAAGCTTGCTTGTGAAGCTTTCTAGTATTTGGATTCAAATTAGTGCTGGTAATGACACTCAAGTGGAAAAGATATAGTGCAGTATCACTCAGTCTTACAGCAAAGATGGTGCTTGGCTTTTTTACTTTAATCATAGAATCATAGAATCATAGAATAGATTGGGTTGGAAAAGACCTCCAAGATCATCAAGTCCAACCCCTGATCCAACTCCAATTACTATATCATGGCACTAAGGGCCACATCCAATCTCTGCTTAAAAACCTCCAGGGATGGTGAATCCACCACCTCTCTGGGTAGGCTGTTCCAATGCT
>NW_020962186.1:0-5450 GCF_003031625.1 Empidonax traillii | reverse complement strand
TGGGTCACTCTTCCAGGGTCTGGGACATGAGGGACTCTTACCTATTTCTTCAGTTAGTGTTCTGTTGAGGTAACTGTTGAAATCAAGCTGGGAGAAGTTTCATGCCTTGTTTTGCACACCTGCAAGTGACTGGAATTTTGCTTCTGGTTACATGAATTCCAGGTCCTGACCATTTTATTGTCTGCATTTTTGCTTGAAATATAACATCAAGATTCAAACTTTCTGTCGCTACTACCTGAAAGTGTAATTAATGTAGGGCAAATGCTTTAATAGGGATAAAAAAAATCCCCAAACCAGATGCTGGTGTTAATTGGACACTGAGTTGCTTGAAATCATTCATTAGCCTGTGGGTACAGTATTCCCAATCAGGTGCAGTTTCATTTCAGGAAGAAAGTGATAAGATAATCTTTTTTTTTAATTAAGGTGATATTATAAATTAACCTGTCAATAAATGGCATTAACTTTTTCAGCAGTGAAGTTACAAGTGGATGGATTCATAGCACTGTTCTTTAGCCAAAAGAATAAATATTGTATCCAGTGCTGAGTTGTTAAATACTAATGAATAATTTATTTAATGAATGTTGCCTTCCTCTGTTCATGATGTGACTGGCAGAGCACCAGCCTCTCCAAATGTTCTGTTCTTCAGAGTTACTCTGATTTTTGGGTCTTACTGCTTCAACTTTGCTACCCAGGATGCTAACTCCTTTGCTCTGTTCTGGACGAGATAAGTATATTATCTGTTAACTTCCTTGATCTGACTGAGAACCATTTTATATTTTAGGTTTTGGTGGAAAATGCATATTGGTAATTAATTTTTAAATGCAGTTTCTGTGGAAGCTTAGCCTGTATGTTCTGCTGTAAACCTAATTGTGTAAATGATCATGAAAGTGATTTCACAGTGGCTCAGACCTCAAAGTGAATTAAAAATAGAGTGAACTGCAGAAATATTTTTTACTAAATATGGGCAGATGCAGGTAATTATTCTCTTTTAAAAAATTAGTAGGACTTATGAAAGACAAGTAAACTGCCTCCAAATGCATTACTGGAAGAAAATGGGCTTACAATGGGCATCTAGTGTAAAGTAATATATAATAAAATTATTTCCAAGATTTATAAATCTTGTAGATCCAGCTGTTTATTGCTGAACTGTTGATGCTGAAGCCACTCTCTCTAGAAGAATCCCTGCATTTATAGTATCTTTTGACCAGATTTAAAAACAAAACAATCACTATGGCATCTTCTGTTGTACTATGCTGCAGTGAAAATGAAATCCAGAGTCCCTGGAACTGGAACTGTGTCGGGATGAGACATGCAGGAAGTGTTACTGGCTCTGAAGAGGTAATGCTGAGGTGTATATGGAGTTGGTGAACGTCATTACTGCTCCTGTTCCTGAGCAGCTGCTGCTGCTGCATTTTAAGCTCCTATGCAGCTGCTGCTGGTTCAGCCCATGCCCTGTATAATACAGTTTGCAGGAAGACACTTGACATTTTAAGATTTTTTTTAGCATATTTTTTGTCTTTGTTATCTTTTGATTTCTGCACACTTTTTAAAATAGCACCACTATTCACTACTACCTCATCTGCTTCTCAAAGACTACCAAATGTGCTTCTATTGGAAGATATGATGTTGTTGTGTCTTTTTTCTCATACCCTCTTAGTTGACATTTTGGGGGTTGTTACTGAGGTCTGGGGAGATTTTTTTCCCTTACTAAGTGTGAGAGAGGGAGGCCTGTGCAGGAGCTCATATGTAGACTTTGACAGAGGGAGGAGAAATAGTGCTTTGGTATTTATTGCTGGAGCTCTGCTGGGAACACTTGTGCGACCGAGGTCAAAAGATTTCAATTGGAAATGCAGTTTTCTTAGTCCCTGAATACAGATCGTTTGGCTTACCTGGTCTGTCACAGGCAATAGCTTTTAACCAGCCTTTAAAATCAATTGGTGGATTATATTTATAGCAGAATGGCTTTTACTGAAAGTCTCTGTCCTGTAGGAAGCAGGACCTAGGTCCTGAGTGTACGTGCTTTGAGCAGTGGTCAATTATTTGATAGCAGGCTTTTTTTCCTGCTATTTCCATGACGTTATATGTGGTGTTACCCACAGGCATATTGGGATGCTGAAGTGGAACTTTTTTAATTACTATTTTTGATTGATTTGAGAGGACATGGGAGGTGTGAAGATCTACTAGTGAAAATTTAAAAAAAACCACAACAAACCCCTCAAAAACCCAACAAAAAACTCCAAGCCACAAGGCACTGAACAGTGTGTTCAGCTACATTTATTCTACCTTTGCAAAACAAAATAATTACTTTTAATTCTTATTTCCTGTTTGAATTAATTGCATTTTGTACTCAAATGTGTGTTCTTCTGAATTATTCTCTTCCTAATGGACTTGCTGCTTAACTGCATTTTTAATTACATAGCCTTCATAGGAATGTAAATGTTTGTATTTATCTCCTGTTCCATACTTTTTGATATATTCCCCCACAGTCCATACATTTCAGTAGCACTTTAAGCTCCCACTTTGTTTTTGCCTGAGTTCACTATAGGTACAAAGGCTGTTGATTTTCTGTCAGTTGGCAGTTTCACCTATTTTAATGAAGACTAGGCAAATTCTCTGTTACTGTACAACACTGTAGCAGTGAGAGCAGCAGAAGAACTGATATTTCTCAAGGACTTCCAAAGAATCCATAGCCTTGAGGAAAATATGGAGAGAATGTAGTTTAAATAAAAGGAATACTTATTTTTTGTACATCTCTAGCAGTGCTTTGACTCACCATGAGGCAAGAAAAGAAGTTGATTTTCCTGCAGCCTCTTGCAGAGACCGTGTATACACTTTTCTTATGTTGTTGAATAAGTAGAAAATAAGAGGTTGGCCATTGTGGGGTTTCCTCCTAACAGGAGAAAGTGTCTCTCAGCTCAAACAGCCAGAGAGCAGGCTGTCTTCTCAGGGGGGTGTGGGGGAAATATTTCTCAAGATTTTGTGCTCAGAAGGGAGCAAAGCTGGTTGCACAGTGTTGGGGTAGTATGAACCATGGAGTATTTCAGAAAATACTCCACTTGAGAAAGTGCTCTTCTCTTCCTCTCTGGAGAGAAGATATTTTTACTAATTTTAATTAATAGCACTTTAGCATCAGAAAAGAAAAGGAGTTCATGCTTGGTTTTGGCAGTTGCAAATATGAGTGCAAAACTATTTTCTTAGCAGCAGGGGTGGTTTTGCATGCTGTGGGGAGAGGTAATTGTGTGCCATCGGTCCATTTCTCATTGGCCTGTTGCTAATGATAAGCCAATTAGGAGTTCCCATTTCTTCTGATTATATTTTTTCAGGTGTTCAGTTTCTCTACAGATCTTAGTCTTGAAACCCGGAATTTTTTAGCAGGAGAGCTTAATTGTACTTTGAACTGTCTATGCCTGAATGAAGGTCTGTGGCTTTGGTGGATAGATGCTTTTTGGCCACTAACGATTGCTTTAGCTGCCAGCCTGGAGCTACTAAATGAATGGAAATTCTCTGATAAAGCGACACTGCCAACAGACAAGGGTCTATTCTGAGCTTGCTCATTATGCCAGACAACAAAAATGTTGTGAAGCTGCATAACACTTGCATTGTGATTAGATGCATCACTTATTCATGTTCTGCAAAATAAACACATTTAGATAGCTGACCATGACAAGCATTATAAGAAGTAATGCTCTTTAGCGTCAGCAAAGACATAATTAAGCTGAATATTGAAAAGAGCTTCACAGCTGTGAGTACAGTTAACCAATGAAATGGGCTCTCAAAAAAGCTGGTAATGTTCCACCTCATCTTTCAGTCCCACATTTTTAGGTCCAAGAGTAATGTAATTAATATCCTATTGAAGGTGAGTGAGACCAGCCTTCTGTACTTTGAAGTGGACAGTGATCATCCATTAATCCACTGCCTCTGAAGCCTTTGGTGGAGCTGCTGCACTGTAAGCCTGCTGGGGCCGGGGTTAGGGTGAGTTAATTCTCAAGATGAGGTACTTGTATGTCATTTATAGGAAGGATTGCTAATAGGAAGTTGGTGTGTTTGATATTGAGATAGTGTACAGTGGCACAGCAGTCACGGTACAAATCCTTAGGCTCTTCCTTAATAAAAGGAAATGTAATTTTTCACAAGAAGAAATTTTATACTACTCTGTTTCACTTGTGAATGACTTGGTGTTCAGAGCATAACTATGAGCCTAGAATCATAGAATCATAGAATATGCTGAGTTGGAAGAGGCCCATCAGAGTCATTGAGTCCAACTCCTAACTCTGTGCAGGACACCCCAGAAATCACACCATGTGCCTGAGAGCATTGTCCTTAAACAGACTTGGGGCTGTGCTCGTGTCCCTGGGGTATTCCAGTGCTCAACTATCCTTCGGGTGAAAAACCTTTTCCTGATATCCAACCTAAACCTCCCCTGACTCAGCTTCAGGCCATTCCCTCGAGTACTGTCACTGGTCACAAGAGTGAAGAGGTCAGTACCTGCCCTTCTGCTCCCCTTCATGAGAATGCTACTGTCATCTGAACTGGGCTGCTAATTTGGGGTTATTGGAAAGGGAAAGGAGACATCCAGAGGAAGAAGGCAACAATTTAACAGTCATCCACTTTATTAAAAAGTATGGATAAAATAACAGTGATAAGAGCATCTGTCTATAACAGCTGTGCAAACATGCAAAACCTACTATTGATTAGGTTTCCAGTATGTATATTGGCAGATGGATTCACTTGGATTGCTTTATGTGAGCCACAGACTTAGTTGTGCCTTATTTACTGGCTCTTCCTTTTCAAAGATCGCTAGGGTATAGTGGTCTGGCAAGGTAAGGATGTGATGAACTTGGAAATCCTATCTCCCATTCTGTATTACTACTGATGTAGAAGTAAGCTGCTAGTGCAGGGTGGTAATGAACTTCTAACATTAAATGCAAGATGGATGTTAAAAAAGTCTTTGTGCATAAATCCCTTTGAGTGTCGTCACCCCTCCCAACCCCCCCATCCTCCCAAGCAGGGCTTTCATAAAAACTTTTTTTTTTTTTAATTAAATTTTGGCTGTTATTTTGTTATTTCAGTCTCCAAAGCCTGCCACTGTTAGATGTTTCTCCAAAGAGGTGGAAGACCAGAAAAAGTTGAATTAGAAATAAAGGTTACATTTTCCTATGTAAATTATGTATGCAATTAAAAAAAAGGTCAAAAAACCCAAAACAAACCAACCCCCCCAAAAACAATAAAAAACCCCAGCAGTGGACTGAAGAGAGAAGAGCCAAGTTTCTGGATACTCAGCAGTAATGTGGAAAATCCTGACTTATGTGAGTTATTGTAGTTCCACTGCTGGCATCTTTATGAATCAGGAATATAGGAAACACGTCTCTCATATCTCTTGCGTTTCAGTTGATTTGTAACTGCTGACACCAAACTTCTCATCTCTATTGGACTCTTACCTTGGGTAAAGT
>NW_020962185.1:4105-5460 GCF_003031625.1 Empidonax traillii | reverse complement strand
GAGATGAGCCAGCAGTGTTGGGTGCCATGGGTGCTGGCAGCTCTGAATTCCACCAGCACCCTGGGCTGTATCAAAGGAGGAGTGGGAGCAGCTTGAGGGAGGTGATTGTGCCCCTCTGAGACCCCCCTGCAGAGCTGCTCCAGCCCTGGGAACAGCACAGGGAGCACATGGAGCTGCTGGAGAGAGCCCAGAGGAGGCATCAAGAGGATCCCAGGGCTGGAGCAGCTCTGCTGGGAGGAAAGGCTGGCACAGCTGGGATTGTTCAGCTGGACAAGAGAAGGCTCAGGGAGACCTGAGAGCCCCTTCCAGTGGCTAAAGGGAGCTTTTAAAAAGGAGAGGAACTTTTTAGGGAGAGAGACTTTTAAACAGGCAGAGAGTGACAGAACAAGGGTAATGGTTTCAAACTGAAGGAGGGCAGGGATAGATGGGATATTGGGAAGGAATTGGTGGGTGTGAGGGTGGGCAGGCCCTGGCCCAGGTTGCCCAGAGAAGCTGTGGATACCCCTGGATCCCTGGAAGTGTCCAAGGCCAGGTTGGATGGGGCTTGGAGCAACCTGGGCTGGTGGAAGACACCCAGGGTTGGAACAAGCTGATCTTTGAGGTCCCTCCCAACCCAAACCATCCTGGGATTCTGCATCCTCAGCTCCCACCATGAGGAAAGGCAGATGTGGGGAGGATTCATCCGAGCTCCTCTCACCCCAAACTGTGGCCCTGCTGGTGCTGGATGGCCACGGGTGGAGCTGTCCCTGCACTGGGCAGGAGGCACAGCTGGCAGTGGCAGCTGAGACCAGGGCACAAAGGATGCCAAAAAAATGAGAAGGCAAAGAAAGGAGCTGTGGGGCCCAAATGTACAACTCCAGAGGTGTCTCTTTGGGCTGAAGGTGGACCAAATAATTTCTCCTTTCTATGGTGATGCTATTGAAGTGGGGAGAGGCTCAGTTTAATGCCAGGAGAATTCGCTGGAGAAATTTTGGTGGGAGCCAATAAAAGTGTGTTTGGGGAATGAACTCCATCACCAGACTCAGAAACACAAAACTCTTCTAAAACTCTTCAAGAAGTTACTTATAAGTTGGGATTTATATATATATATATATATCTACATGTATATATATAATGGACATAAGTGGTGATGAGGTAATTTCCAAAAGAATACATCAAATTGATGTAGATTTTAAATACCTTTGATATTATACAATGGAATACAATGCCTATCTATCTTTGATATAAACACTATGGCAAAACTCACATAAACACCTCAGAAGAATTTATTATTTTTAAATTTTTTGTTTTATTTTGTTTTGCAATAGAAAGTTTCAGGTTGTTTGACTCACTTATGTTGCAGATATTGGAACCTC
>NW_020962184.1:0-5461 GCF_003031625.1 Empidonax traillii | reverse complement strand
GGGGACCCCCCAGGTGTGGCGGGACCCCCCCCGAAATGTGCACGGACAGGGGTGTGGGGACCCCCCAGGTGTGGCGGGACCCCCCCCGAAATGTGCACGGACAGGGGTGTGGGGACCCCGCAGATGCGCACGGACACCTCAGGGGTGTGCATGGATTCACGTGCGTGGGGAACTCCCCCTGTAAGGGAAGAGCCCCCCCCCCAGCTGTGGGGGGACATGCCCGGTGTGTGCACGCGCGTGTGCATGAACACCTCAGTTGTGCACGACCTCCCGTTCCCCAGGGACCCCCGGGAATCACCCCACAGATGTGCACCACCCCAAGAGGCCAAGAAGCCGCCCCCCGCAGCTGTGCAGGCCGCCGGGTGTGCACCCCTCCACCAGGTCGGGACCCTGGGCGCGGTGTCCCCTCCCCACGGGGTCCTGGCACCCACGCGGCGGGGGCTGTGCAGCCTCTCAGCGCACAGACAGCCAGACACGTCGCAGGGGTCAGGATGGGGGTCCCACGGGAATGCAGCGCCCGGCTCGGTGCCCACCGGGGCGGCTGGAGCCAGGATCGGCCTTTGGAGAGCCGAGCGGCCCCGTGGCCAACGGGCAGCACGTGTCCCCGTGCCGGTGCCAGTCCCCCCGGGCACTGGGATCTGTCCTCGCCATCCCTTGTCTCTGGGCAGCCACACCTGCACGAGCCCACCCGGGGACAGGGCTGGGGCTACACGGGGGGCTGAGGGGGCAGCGTGCCCTGGCACAGCCCTCGGTGGCACCGGCTCGGAGCAGTGGCTGCAGTGGCGGTGTCACTATCCCATGCCACCCCATCCCATGCCATCCCACCCCACGGCAGCAGCCACCCCCGAGCCCCAGAGCTCACCTGTGCCAGGGACAAGGAAGGTGCCAGGGCAGGACCCACCTGTGCCAGGGCAGGACCCTCCGCTGAGCCCCCTCGGGCCGTGCCCGTCCCAGGGCGCGGGGTCACGGGCACACGCTGCGGCACAGCCGGCCGTGATTCACCCGGGAAAATCCCCGTTCCCACTCCCACGCAGGAGCGGGACGTGGGGTGCGTGCGGGGTGGGGGGGCAGCTGGGCCCCGCCCGGCCCCAGCCCCCCGAGGGGCCCTGGGGGTCGGGGTTGAGTGATGTGGCCACGGCCCGGCCGTGCCAAACCCACGGGCTGCGGTGGCACCGGGCACTGCCCACCCCCGGCCTTGGGGCTCACACCCCCCCGGGATCTCGGGGCCTCCTGGGCTGGGAGGGGTACCCAGGATGCACAACCAGCCCCAGCAGCCCCCACAGAGTTGGGGTCCCCCCTGCACCCCCCTTTTCTGGGTGTGATGCAATCCCACCCGGCCCTTGCACCTCCTGCACTATCCACGTGTGCCGTGTCGGGACATGTTCTGCTCCGTGCCAGGGGCACCAGCCCTGGCACTGTCACAGCCCAGGCACCACCACGGGGTCCCCTCAGAGCCCCCCAGTCCCCCACACTGGGCTGGTGCCCCTCCCAGGCAGAGCCCACCCAGGAAAAGGCCACAGTCCCACAGCACAGGGGGATTCCTGAGGGTGTCCCCGGTGCGGGGACAGTGGTGACCAGGTGTCCCTGTGCCATGTGCCAAGTACCATGTGCCATGCTGCCAAGGGCTGCCTGCCTGCTCCACGGGGCCAGGGGTGGGGGGCTGGCACCAGGATGGCCGTCCCCATGTCCCCACATCCCACATGGTGACACAGGACCAGGGATGTGCCGGGGTGACTGTTGGATCACCGGCAGGGTGACAGCCTGCAGACAGCCCAAAGGATGGGCAGCTGGCACAGGTGACGTGGGACAGGAGCAGTGCCAGAGGGTGGGAATGAGAAAACGGGGCTGAGCTGCCCTGGAAGTGCCCAGAGGTGAGAGGTGTGTGGGGGGTGTGACTTACCCTCTGCCAGGGTGGAAGGGGCACGGGGACACCAGGGGGGATCAGCACCGCAGGAATCAGCACCACAGGGATCAGTGCTGGCTGCAAGGGCCATGGTCCTGCCCACCCACGGGTCACAGTGGCAGCGGGTGACACGGGATCAGGGCTTGTGTGGGACCCACAGTGGCAGCAGGAGCCCCCTGGCACTGGGCACAGGGCCAGGGCCGTGGGCAGGGGGACCCAAGGCACGTGCAGCCCCCAGTTGTGCCACGTGTCTGGGACCCTCGTGGGGCTGGGCATGAGCTGCTGCCAGCACGGCTGAGCCTGGGGGCTCTGGGCTCCAGGGCAGCCCCTGCTCCCTGCCCACCGTGTCCCTGGGCACGCTGGTGACCCGGGGATCCTGAGGACACCGGGGATGGGGATCCCGAAGGTGCTGGGCACACTGGGAACACTGGGCATGCTGGGGATCTGAAGGATGTTGGAGCCGCTGGGGACCCTGGGGACATAGGGGATTCTGGGGATCCTGAAGGTGCTGGGGACACTGGGAATCCTGAGGATGCTGGGGATAGTGGGGACACTGGAGATGCTGGGGAGCCTGGGGGCACTGGCGATGCTGGGGTGTTTGGGGACCTTAAGGACACCGGAGACCCCGGGCACCCTGAGGACACTGGGGCTGCTGGGGACACTGTGGACCCTTGGGGACTTTGGGGACACTCCCACGCTTACAGGCTGGAGGACACGTCTCTCCCCTCTCCCGGCTGCTCCCGCGGCTGTCACACGGACCCGGTGCCCTGCAGCAACTCCGTGCCCCGTACCCATCTGCGGGGGTGCCGGGGACTGCCCACGGGGGATACCACCCCATCTGGGGGTCCTGGCTCTGCCCCCCGTCCCTCCCGGGGACCCGCGGGCCATGCCGTGGGTGCAGCCCACTCCCTCCTCCGCAGCAGAGCCCAGAGGCGCTTTTTGGGGAGCGGGTCACCGGAGCGGGGCTGCGGGTGCTGCTCCCAAACCCCGCCCTCCCCCGGGGCCGCAGCCAGGAGGCAGTTAAGGTAATTAAAACTTCTCCTGGGTTCCCAGGGCTGGGAGCCAGAGAGAAGGAAAGGGAAAGAGAGAGGGAGAGCGAAAGGGAAAGGGAGAGCGAAAGGGAATAGGAGCGGGATGCCGGGCCCCAGGGAGGGACGGCGTGGCCGGGGCGCGGCTGCTCCCGGTGTGGCTCCATCAGGACGGAGGAGGAGAAGGGCAGAGGGACGGGCTCTGCCCCTGCTGTGGGATCCGGGGGCTCGGCTGGACCCCGGCCATACCCCAAGATCCCCTTTCTCGTGTCCAGGCTCGTTTGGTGACACTGACCCCGGTGACGTGGGCTTGTCCCTGCAGTGACAGCGGCTGGCACTGCCCTGCACAGGGACCCACATGGGATCCCGTGAGGGGAGCCCCAGGCAGGACCCTCAGCACGGCGCTGTGCCAGAGCCGTGCCGGGTGACAGATGTCACCCTGTGCCATCCGTGCCCAGCTCCCACGGGGTGACATCCCCCGGGCACGGCCATGGGGACACCACAGGGGCGGCGAGGAGCTCAGGGCAGGGGACAGGGGGTGCGGGAGCGCACGGCAGAGGGTGCCCCGCACCCCCCCACCCCCCCCCATCATTGCCCGCAGCTCTGCGGGATGTTCTGAGCCAGGTTTCTCTCGCGCCGGGATAATCCAACAACAAATCAGCGGAAGAGCCCCGGAATGCCTCAGAAATTCCCACCGAGAGCCCAGCGGGAGCCGGGGGTCGCGGCGCTGGGGACAGCCGTGCCCGCAGCCCCGCTCAGGAGCTCTGTCCCGCTGCCCCTCGCTCTGTCCCCACCGCCCCGCGATCAGGTACTGCCCCAAATCCCCCCGCACCGGGTGCGGTGTGTGAAGCCTTTGTGTCCCGATAATGCGGAAGAATCCCAGCGATTCGGAGCACGCGGAGGCCCCTCGGCCTGGGGAGGCCGTGGCGGGGGGAGTGGGTACCCCCACCCTGGGCTACGGACCCCGGCTTGGGCACCCTGCGGTGCTGGGGGCTCCCTGCCCCATTCCCACCAGGAACACCCAGACCCCGTCCCGGAGCAGGAGCTGGGGGTCCTGGCGAGGGCTCCCAGCGAGGGGGCTGTGGGGACCCTTCCCCTGCTTCCCGGCTCAAGGAGCAGCCCCCCAGGAGCCCCCGAGCTCCTGCCACCCCCGAGCACCCCTCCACCCTCAGTTTGGGGGAGCTGCTTCCCGGTAGGAGCGAGACTGGTCTGATCCCTGCGGATTTACATTCCTTAATTGTTTTACAGGGCCCCATGTGATGCTTAAAATCATGGAATCAGCCCTGAGAGAACGATGGGGGGGGGGGTCGGTGCTGCCCCCCGAGGGGACTGTGGGGCAGAAAGGGCTGCCCAAAGTGGGGGCACGGGGCTGTACCGGGCAGGGCAGCCCTGGCCCAGCCTGGGTTTGCACCCCGAGTGTGGGGAGCAGCGAGGGAGTGAGGGGCTCTGCCTTCCCCGGAAGGGCAGTGGAGGGAGGGGTCGGGGTGCCCCGGGGGGGCCCCGCTGCCCGCCGGTGCCAGAAGGGAGACGAGTTTGGCAAGGCACAGCACGACGTGGCACCGGGCACCACTGCCCTGGCCCCGCGGCCACCACCGGGCGGTGAGGGGTACCCAGAGCCCCCCAGTAGCCCCGGCCAAGCCCCATTGTGCTGCCCCCCCGCGTGGCTCGTCTATCCCAGCCCAGCCCAGCCCAGCACCCAGGAGCGTTCCCCCAGCCCATCCCAGCCCTCAGGAGCGCTCCCCCAGCCCCAGCCCATCCCAGCCCCCAGTAGCTCTCTCCCAGCCCCAGCCCCCCCCAGCCCAGCGCCGGGAGGGTCCCGGGGGTAGCGGTGGGTGCGGGACTGCGGGGCAGGAGCGGGGCAGGGCACGGTGCGGGGCCGAGAGGTACCGGGCGGAGTGCGGAACCAGTGAGGGACAGAGGAGAGTGAGGGACAGGGGACAGTGCGGGCTCGTCCCGGGGCTGGGAGTGCGAGGCCGGAGAGGGGCCGGGGGGGTTGCAGGACTGGTGCAGGGCTGGGGAAGGTGCGGAGCCGGTGCTCGGCCGGAGGGCCCGGGCCGGTGCGGAGCCAGGGGTGGTGCAGGGCTGCCCCCGCCCGTGGCTCCTCCCGACCCGCTCGGCTCCTCCCGCCCGCCGGTCCCGGCGATATTTAACCTGGGCCGGGGCGGGGAGAGACAGCGCCGAGTAGGGACTGATCGGACCCCACTGCACTCCGATCCCGATCCCAATCCCGATCCCGATCCCGGCCAGGTACAGCCGGAACCTCGCACGGCCCCCGGGTTGCGGGACGGGGAGGGAGCCGAGCGGGGGCCGGATAGACAGGAGAGGAGGGGTCGGACCGGACCCCAGCGCGACCCCCGCGCGAAGCCCCCCCGAGCCACCCGCCTCGTTTCTCCCGCAGCCACCACCGCCCGGCCCGGCCCGTCCGGCCATGCGAGCCCCGGCCCCGCTGGCGCTGGGTTGCGTCAGCTTCGCGCTGTGTCTGCTGGAGCTGCCCCGCGGCCGGGCCCTGCCGCCCCGCAGGTGAGGGACC
>NW_020962183.1:0-5461 GCF_003031625.1 Empidonax traillii | reverse complement strand
AAGACCGGGATCAGGTTCCTGGGGAACGGGAGATCAAAACAGCTCCGCGTTCGACCAAGGAAGGGTAAGGACAAAGCACAAACAGCCATCTCCAACCAAAACAAAAGGGGGTTTTCCCAGGCCTTTCAGAGCAGTGGGTCTAACCCTGGAACAGCTTCCATTGCCCCGTTTTGGATGTGGGTTCTGTGAACCCTGCGGGGGTGACAGCAGGGAGAGGGGCCTCCCATCCCCATCTCCCCAGGCTTCGCTGCCTTGAGGTCCCCTTGGAGGAGGTTCCTCCTCCAAAAACCTCCCCCAGTCCCACACTGGGCTGGTCTCCCATGGCTGCTCAGGCACCCAGTGTTGGTGTGGGAGAGGGGTGTTCCTGGGTGGGGGTGGGACAGGTCCCCAGATGGGTCATGGTGGAGTGGGCTGAGGGTTTCCCCAGGTGACAAAGCTTTCTGGGCACCCACCATGCCAGGCTTTGGGAGACCAAAGGGGATGCAATCACATACATCATCCAGCCAAGGTGGCCTTAGTGGGGATGGAGAACATGGGAAGGGTTTTTGCAATATCTCATGGCTTGGAGCTGGGGAGGGAAAGAGAGAAAAGACATGAACTTAGTGGCAGATGCTCATGTCTAATGGGTTTGTGCCATTCATTTTTGCCATGGCACCTTTCCCTCCCCTCTGGTCAGCAGAGGAGCTGTCGCTGTGCTGTCAGCTCTCATTTATATATTTAGAACTCACCTATTTATATAAATACATTTAAAAATCATATTTATATTAATCCAGCCTTTTCCTAGCTCCTTGGCCCCCCTGGCTCTGAGAGGACCTGCCTGGCCCTCACCTGGTGGGTGCGAAACTGCCTGAGAGCTGCCAGCCTGGGGCAAACCGTGGTGCCACATCCCCTCCCAGCGCCACATCCTCGTGGCTGCTCTGCCCAACTCTCCTCTGGCATGAGGATAAAAACCCTTTTCACAAGGAGCCTTTGGCTTTGCCCCTGCCTGGGGGGAGGCTGGGTCCTGACAGTTTTGGGGTTTGGCTCAGCCCCCCCTGGCTCCAGGGTGACCCTCTGGTGTTGTCCCAGCAGAGCTACGGCGAAGGGCCCCACTACGGCGAGCACCGGGACATGCCCTCCCACAACAGCATCTCCTCGTCACCATTCCTGGGAGCAGGGCTCGTGGGTAAGTGCCTTCCAGCTGCCTGGCAGGTCCCCAGGGCAGGGGACACGTGGCACAGAGTGGCCCGTGGTGGTGGGAGCGTTTGCCGTCGCCCGGCATTGCCGTTCCCATTGTCAGAGCAGCTCCGGGTGTTCTCCAAGCTGTGGATCCAGAGGGTCTCATCAGTGCCCGACCTGTGGGACAGCTGCCAATGTTTTGTGTGGGGGGTTATTTTTCTCTGCTTCACAGGAGCACCCAGAGGCAGTAGCAGGGCTCAGTGCCTGGCTGGCACAGGGTGGGCTGAGGGTGCTCCTGGGGGCTGATTAATCAGCGGTGGGAGAGCACCAGGAATGAGGGGGAGAGAAGACACGCTCATCGTTAAGGATTTAGGATAACATTAAGGACTTGGGATGACCCTGCTTGAGCGGGGAGGTGTGACCAGATGACCCCGCTGTGGTCCCTTCCAACCAGACCCACTCGGTGACTGCAAGGGGTTCGTGGCCGTGTCACTTCCCAGCCTGGCAGACCCTGCAGAGAGCTGGAGGTGCTGCCCTCGCTGCAGGGGGATTTGGAGGGGCCTTTTCCCGTGTCCTGCAAGGCTCCAGCTGCCCCACCTGACTCCTCCATCCCCAGCTCCAACCAGGCAGTGTGAGGAGCTCACAGGGACCGGCGGGTGATGATCGTGCGTGACCGGATGTGTGTGACCATTTACCCAGTTACCTCTCCCAGCTCGGGGGCGGGAGGAGAGATTAAGAGCAGAAAATATCCATCCTGAAGGGCTTAGAGAGCTCTAATGGCATTAGGTCAGGAATTGGGGTTAGTCCTGCCCACCTTTGCCCACGCAGGGGTGGTTAAACCCTCGGGAGGGTGTGGAAGGAGCAGTGCCGGGACAGGGCCCGCTCGGGTTTGAAGGAGGGGTGGGAACAGGGAATGGTGTTTGAAAAGGAAAATCCTCCCCCATGACAGGACCTTCCTCCTGCAGAGCTGGTGGGAAAGGCTCATGCTGGGAAGGGAGCAGCCACACATTGGCTGCTCCTGGCTCAGGTCAGAGTGAGGGGCTCACTGTCAGCTCTGCTCTCCCCTTTCACCCCCTCCTGCTGTTTTGGGGACGAAGTTTAGTTGCCCCTGGCAGCAGGGGTGTTGTGTGCAGGTGGAGGGGCATTTCTGAGCAGCTCCTTCTCATTTCTGCCCGGGAGGATGTTGGTGAAGCAGAGGAGATGTTTCTGAGCGGGACGGGGGAGCCTCGATGCAGCTCGGCGGGGTTTGGGGGGGAGATGTGCGTGGGGGGCCCATCCCAGCCCATCCCACACCTGGGGCCAAGGCAGCCTTGAGAGTTTCCAGCCCAGGAGGAGCTGCCCGGGGAGGAACACGGAGGTTTCCCCTTTGATGTGTACAGGGAAGACGCCTTTGGCTCCCTCTCAAAGCCGGGGCTCCCAGTCCTTGGCAGGCGCCGCGGCACTCCCGGCGCTCCCGGCGAGGCTGCCGGCCCGACCGGTCCCCGGCACGTGGAGCTGGAGCCTCCACAGCCCCAGAGGGTGATTTCCAGTGGCTGGCCCTGCAGCTGAAGGCAGTCAGTGGCCTGTGGGACAGTGGCCACACTCCGTGCCCGAGGCTCGAGTGGCATCTCCGCAGGGTCCCAGCCCGGGCGGTGGGTGCAGCACCGGGAGCTCCAGTGCCAAAACAGGGAACAGCCAGGGGTGTCAAGGGGTTCTTCACATTTCAAACTCTCTTTTGTTCCTAAAACTGGGTGTGGTGAAGTAGAAAGCGTCAATTCCTGGGGCAGGTTCCAAGATACATAAATAAGTTTTCACTGTAGAATCCTGGAAGGGTTTGGGTGGGAAGGGACCTCAAAGCTCATCCCATCCCACCCCCTGTCATGGGCAGGGACACCTTCCACCAGCCCAGGGTGCTCCAAGCCCCGTCCAACCTGGTCTTGCACACTTCCAGGGATCCAGGGGCAGCCACAACTTCTCTGTGCAACCTGTGCCAGGGCCTGCCCACCCTCACAGGGAATTTTTTCCCAGTATCTAATCTAAACCTACAATCTAATCTAAACCTGCTCATGTGCTGAGCAGGATGGACCCGAGGAAGACCACGGATGGGATTTTCCCTTCCTCTTTTCCAAGCTGCTTCTGAAAAGTTTTCAGGTGGCCAGATGCTGAGGGGTGTGGAAGAGGAACAGGCAGGGAAATAAAATAGTGCTTTTGCACACAGTAGTGTGAAAGCAGTGGCAGAATGGGAGGGAAAGGAGAATTTTGGAGTTTTGTCACTTCAGCTGCCAGTCCCTTATTGCCATCAAGGTCCCCCTGGGCTGGGAAGCTCACTCCAGTGGGGAAAATGAGTGGAACCAGGAAATTTGAAAATTGGAGGAGGTGGAGGGAGCAGATGAGGATGAACATGGTACTTGGTGCATAAAATGTATGTGAGACATCTGAGCCCTTCTCCAAAATCTGAATTTGTGTCTCTTTCCCACTTGATCTGTCTATTCAAGAGGGATCAAGAACTGCTGAGAGAAACATTTTGGGTGGAATATGGATGATCTGTGTTGGCAGTAGTGGGCTTGGCCAGCCAGAGATGGAGGCTGAGCTGGAAGGGCCCCCCAAAGACAATGTGGGCACTGGCTTCCCGTGCTGCTGCAGGCTCTGAGCACAGTCCTGGTGGTGTTGGCCTCCCCCTGGGACCTCTGTCCTCTGGATTTTGGGTTCCTGGAGTCAGTGCATGTCCCAGGGCCAGGTTGCAGCCCCCCATCCTCTGCCAATGGGCTTTAGGGACAGTGAACACCTTCCCAGGGTGCAGGGACACTGCTGGCTGGGCAGCACTTGTTGGGAAAATGGAGCTAAATGGTGATTTTCTCAGCTCTGTTTTCCAGGTGGAGAGACAGGCTCCTCTCTGACCAGGCTTTTGGTGGGCTGAGGAGCTCCTGCCAGCCTGAGCTTTGAAACAATCCTTCCCAGAGTGGAGATTTCCCCTGCCCCTGCAGGCTGGTGGCATTTTGGAGCCGTGAAGTGCCCGAGGAGGATCCCGGGGGCAGCCTGTGTTGCCCTTCCCTCACGAGCTGGGTCACCACTCAAACTGATCTGACATGAGCAGAGGGCAAGGATTGAGATTTGGGAGCTGCAGGGTGGGGTGGCCCTTTGGATGGAGGAGCAGTGGAAGGTGTGTGTTCATCCAGGGTCCTTCCCTGTGTCCCTGCACTGGGAGCTGGCTTTGCAAACTCCACGAGCAGACACTCCATGAAAAAGGCAGGACTGGAGGGATTTGCCTGGCCCAGGAGAGAGGGAACACAGGTGTGAGTTCAGCCAGAGTAGGGCAGTGCCAGCACATCCCCGAAATCCCTGCCCCTTGTTCCTGTCCTGGCAGGTCCCTTTGCCGTCACCCCAACCCGTGCCCTCCTCCCCTGCCCACAGTCCCCCTCCTGGAGCAGTGAGGAGCCCCTGGGACAGAGCTGGTGGAGCTCAAAGCTCTGGTGCACAGGCCAGGCAGATTTAATCCCGTTATTCCCTGTCATTCCCTACAGGCAGGCAGTGGTCCCAGCAGTGCTGACAGTCAGAGGGACGGTCACTGCCTGCTCCTCACAGGCAGCCCTGCTCCAGCCCAGCCTTGGGGTGGTGTCCCTGTGGACTGCAGGGTGCACAGCTCACCCAGAGCCAGCTGGAAAGGAAAAGCACTGAAATCTGCTCAGCTCAGACGCAGAGATGTTGGATTTGGCCTTAGGGATGTTCTTTTGTTGAACGTCTGGCACGGTGGGATTTGCTTTGGGAGGCCCCTTCGGCACAGAGCAGGGAGGGCTGCACTGGTGTGGGAGCTGCGCTCAGAGCTGACCTTCCTCTGCCCTCAGGGCTCCCCCAAGCTGGGGGTGATGTCCCTCCTGCACTCCTGGAGGGGACAATGTGAGGGGAATCCTCAGTCAGTTCCCTCTGCCACAGCTTCAGCTCCACGAGGGGAGGGGGACAATCAGAGCTGTCTGCAGGACTGACAAGGCAGGGGGCTCTGGGCTGGGATACACTGGGATGGGATAACCTGAATTTACCGAAAAGAAGAAGAAAGTAAATTAGAAAGTGTCCAAAGGAGGGACACAGAGCTGGGGAAGGGTGTGAGGAGCATCTGAGCTCTGCTCTGGGAGCAGGGACAGGAGCCAGGGAAGGGCTGGAGCTGTGCCAGGGGGGTTGGGATGGATCTCAGGGAAAGGTTCTTCCCCCAGAGGGTGGTGGGCACTGCCCAGGCTCCCCAGGGCAGTGGGCACGGCCCCAAGGCTGCCAGAGCTCCAGGAGCGTTTGGACAACGCTCTGAGGGACAGGGGGGGATTGTTGGGGTGTCCTG
>NW_020962182.1:0-5461 GCF_003031625.1 Empidonax traillii | reverse complement strand
AAAAAAAAAAAAAAAAAAAAAAAAAAAAAAAAAAAAAAAAAAAAAAAAAAAAAAAAAAAAAAAAAAAAAAAAAAAAAAAAAAAAAAAAAAAAAAAAAAAAAAAAAAAAAAAAAAAAAAAAAAAAAAGGCATGTTTAATGTTTACCTGGAATGTTTCAGTTCACGTGAAATAAAGCGGCCAATTCACAAGCAAAAGTAGCTCTGATGAATCTCACAATTAAGCTACTTAGGCTAGAAGGCCTGTTTGCTGCTAAGAAAGCCCAGGAAAGGGAATACTGAAAAGCTCAGTATAAACCACAACTAACACACGAGAACACAGTGTAATGAACTATGTGGGCACTGCTCAAGTGGCTAGCAAAGATGCTGGGTAACCCTATCTTACACCCAACTTTCTCCAACCTTCAATTTTCTCTGGAACAACGCAGACATCGTCAGTAAAGGACTTCATCTGCTTGTTGTAGCTGCAGCCTGAAAGAGAAAGCAAAACCAGCGGTCACAGCCAGCCAGGATAGTACCAGAGGACAGTTCCATGCAGGGAAAAGATGATGGTCACTGCTTTTCTTACCCAGTGTGTCCTCTGTGTTTGAATGGCTTGGATAGCTCTCAGCGTTTAGGTACATGGAAGCACAGTCAGGAACATCTACAGAACAATTAAAAAAACTCATTTATTTAAAAAACACGGGTGGAAGAAAGCTCTTGCTCTCCAGAGGTGGGCAGGTGAGTGCAGCTGTCTAACCAACATCCTCTTAGGGCCCCTCCTAAAGGGTTAATGTCAGAAAGATAACTACAACTGCATCTTGTGTTTCCCTCACACTCCTGTGTACAGCCATGGCTTTCAGCAGATATTTTGCTGATGCCAAGGGAAGAGTACTCCAAGCTGACAGAGTGGGTCTTATTACAGTCATAAACTACTCTCACAAAAAAAAACCCTCACTCTTCTGGGTTTGCATTTTCTTCCCCTGTCTGCACAGAATTACCCAGTGAAAGTGTAATATCAGCCTCACCACAGTGGTGGTTTTTGTACCCTCACAGGAGCTTTTTATTTATGTATTTATTTCTGCTAAAGGAAACAATTTAAGATGTCCATTAAAATACCAGGAAACCAGAAGGGATCCAAGACAGTTTTTCTGTCCAAGGTCCAACGTATTTGATTCCTTCCTTTCTGCTGCCATTTACAGAATGCTTTCAGTATGATTTCCTCAAAGCTGACCTCGCTTCTTTTCTGCAACCTACCAGCTCACATCACACATCCCCCTGAAGACAAACACTCCCTATGAAACTGTAAACACCCTTTTCTCCACTTCTGATGGTGTGAGTGGGTTAATCTTTAAGCTAGTTTGAATGGATTTAACATCACCTTCTACCTCCTGTCTTACTAAAGCTTTCAACTATCTACCAGAAGGTCTTTCTCAGAACATGGCATGGAAGGTGCATGTCCCACCTTTACCTTGGATGCAGTGAACAGATGGAACTGTTCACCCAGGAGCTGCTCACTCCCACTGATGCCTGATTTATGCAGTCAGAAAGAGCTCATTCTGCCCACCTGAGTCATACATGTAGTCCACCTGCTCCTGCTTGACCACCACAGCTGCTGGGTACTGGTGGCTGCTGCCTGCCTGGCTTTCCTGCTCGTATCGTGGGTCGTGGCGCTCCTGTTTGAAGCCCTGAGGAGGGTACTGGAGGCAGGGCTTGGACATCTGGCACTGGTAGGCAATGGGGTCTTCCTGGGCCATGCCTTGGGAGGAGGGGAAAGAATGGCACATCTCCACAGGTGGCTGATAGGCAGAGCTAGAAGAAGGGAGAGGACATGAGACGGCTGCTTTCTTGGTTTCAGCCCTGGTGGAGGGACAGAAACTTCCTCAGCCTCTTGCTGGGGCTGTAAGAGCTCACTCACTGCTGGGGCAAGGAAGGGACCCCAGTGAAGGACGTTTCCAAGCCCATCATTCACAGAATCCAGCAGGGTTAAGGTTCAGGTTGTGGATTTCAAACCCTAGGCAGCAGCAGTGGATCCCAGCACTTCCATCTGGATGCTGCAGCCCCTTCCTCCCTGAATCCCCAAGGAGGGCAACCCTTCTTTGCCAGTGGCTGCCTCCTCCTGGCAGTGACTCACCCGTTTTCACTGAGGTATCCACAGCTGGGTGTGGAGTGGGGTGGCCCCACAGGGGTCGGGAAGCTCCTGTCCTGCCTAGGGAACTGTTGGAGTGGTGACTGTGTCAGGATTCCTGGGCTGGGAGACTTGATTCCAACTCGTCTGGGTTGATCGTAGGCACTGGAAGGGTCAAACAGATATTGGAGGGTTACAGCTCTCCTGGAAGGACTTGTGGCAGCACCTGGGAACAATTTATCAAAGGCAAACGTGCTGTCCCCTCCAGTGCAGCCACCTGGGCTGACAAACTCCCAGCACAGGAGATAGTAGTAGATACCAAGATTGCACTCAGCATGAAGACAGATGAGCAGCAGCACCACCAGGGAGAAGAAGCATTTTGTTTCAGAACAGCCTCTGTCTCTCCCCCTGTTCAGGTACCTTACCTGGTGTAAAGGCACTGCTCGCTGTGGGGCTGGAAGGGCTGCTCGTGGCTGCAGGACAGGGAAGCTTCCGAGGGGCTCTGCGGCTCCTTCTTGATCCGAGCAGGAGGACTGTGAAAAGCTACTGAGGGGAGGGAAAGGGAAGATCAGGTTGGCACTTTTCTCCTTTATGGAGAGCTGTGATTATCCACCAGTGAAAGGTGTCCTTGTTCAGGTGGCTCTGATAGAAACAAAATGCCAACGTGCACAGCTGCTCACTGGACTTCCCCGAGCGCTGCCCTTGATTTAGTGAAGTTTGTCATCAAGCCTTAAATACATCAGCCTTAAAAATGCAAATCTAATGACATGCTCTATGATGATCCACAGCACCTGGAAAAGGATTTAGAGTGGGTATTTCCTAAGCTGTTCAGGGCTGGGACAGACATTTTCTGTTGTGTCCCAAGGTGTAGCTTGCACGTTATTTTTTGAAAACATGAAGGCAAAGTTTTGATTTGCATCATGCAAAGTGGTCTTTCTTTGCCATGCCTGGGAAGAGGAAAGAGTCTTTCTGTGTGTGGGGCACCCACTTCCCTGTCTGTAGCAACCCTTTTCAATGCATGGATCAAACAGGTCATACAATCCATCTAAAAATGCTGATTGGTCAGCTGAGTCTCGGGGGGGGGGAAAATAAATTGCTCTCTCCATTGCACTGACCTCCATGGGAATTTCAAGAAGCTGGATGTGTTAGGAGCAGGCAGGGCTTTCCAGACCCTAATGGCTGGAACAGGCTATTACATTACAACTGACTCATGAATTCACTCAGAGTGAAACGTGGGACCATCCTCAGTTCCAGGTCAAAAAGAGGAAGAAATAAGATACATGACTCAGAGACCAAGCCCAGCTGTGCTGCAGGGCCAAGTCCAGGGAAAGAAGGTAGAAAAGAGCAACCAGTAAAAGTGTTTCATTTCAGTTTTCACGGGGGAAAACTGCCCTGGACAGAGAGGAGGGGTATCAGCACAGGAAAGGCACCAAAATTTGAGTTTACCCTTGTCCCCTGAGATGTGTGATCTTCCCCATGCTACTTACAGTTTTCTGAATGAAAGTCAGGCACAAACTGCTCATCACTGTCTGGAACCTGAGCTGTCAGGAGAGACAGAGAGAGAGAGGGAGGGAGGGAGAAAGGGAGGGGGCAAAGAATTAGTTTGGGCACTTTGTACAGTATAATTAACAGTATATCAGAAATAAGTCTGTGCAGGAAAGATCTGAGCTTTCTGCTGGTATAACTTTAGTGACTAAGGATAGTTTCCCTTTGGGATTAATGAACAGTGGTGTGTCCTGGGAGAACCTTAACCATAGCACATACTGTGTTAGAATATTTTATTACTTCTAACCATTACTTTTACATCCCTTTTAGTGCAGGGAAGGGAGAGCTTGCAGTAGATTGTTATTTGATAAAGTCTGTCTCTGCTGCTGAAAGAAATGCTGCTGCCAGTATATAACAGACAAACCTACAGTTTCTGTTATTGCAGGGATTACAACAGATTGCACTCCCTCAGCTCTAAAGCAAAGGTGATATAGTCAAAGAAGACATAAGGAATGGAAGCCCACTAATCTCAGTCACTTGAAGCCAACCTAGACAAGACAAGCCAAAAATAAACCTCAGGAAATAACAAACACTGCACTAACAGGCAGTGAATCAGAATGGAACCAGCCAAGCTCTTCACGCTGACCTGTGTGACAACAAACTGCAACTACAAACAATGAAAGGTGGGGAACAGGGGGAGAAAAAAAAAAAACACCCAGAAAATTCATTCTATGAATTATCTTTAAAAAATCAACGTGGAAATAGAAGAAACGACGGGGATCACAGTGTGTGAGCTGAGTTTGGGGCTTGCAGCCTGTGTCCCTGAGGCTCTGTGGCATTGCTGAGGATCTCATTAAGAGAATTACAGGCTGAAAGCAACAGGCCACAGAGGAGATGTGAGATGAAGGGCAAGGCTGAAATGAGAGCACACAGCCTCGCTGCTGGGCAGTGATGTTTGCAGGCAGCTCCAGACCTGTATTAGAAGGCTAAAGGGAAAGCTGCCAGAAGAATATTTCAATTTTTGTGTTCATTATCTACTCCTTATAGTTGCAATACAGAGAGAGGTTTTACAACATATTTCATATTTTTGCTTTTTCTTCTGCATTGTTCAGGAAGGCTCTCTTAAGTGATCTATTGCCTCCATCTCATGAACAAATGCTACACACGGAGACACGAACAAGATATTAATAAAAATATTGTCACCATTCAGGAAAATATTTTGACATACAGGTGAATACAGGAAAACCAAAGATAGTTTGCTTCAGAGAGTCGCTTTTCGTGTTAGAAGTCTGGAAATGGGAGTTGCCATGGGAGAAACCAGTTCTCCTATTTGTGGTCTGAAATCATAAGCTAGAATATTAAAGCACATACTGAATTTCTCAAGGATTTCCCTTGGACTCTGACTACATGCTATGAGGATATGTTCTGAATTTTCTAGAAAATGGATCAGCTACAGCACTGGAATTGAGTGAGTTCACCACTCTGTTTAAAACTAGTTTCATTTAGAATTAATGTGACTCCTTGGAATTCGAAGTTTTCCTTGAAGTTCAAAGGCACAACAATTTAGACACCAATCTGAAAGTTGTGTTAATTCCAGGAAGTTCCCCAAAAAAAATAAAAAAAAAAAAAAAAAAAAAAAAAAAGAAAAAGAAAAAAAGAAGCATTTTGTTCCCTAAATTAAAAGAATACTTTCTTGTTTAGGAAAATACCGACGTTCCGGCAAACAACAAAGATAAGTGACAAATTAGCATAAAATCGAACCAGTTGCAAGTAGCCTGAAACGAAAATTGTACCCAGGAAAGAGGGCCAGCAGCCAAGTTCCATTCATAAGCAAATGCCCAGCACAATGGTGTCATTCAGCGTCTTCATTTAC
>NW_020962181.1:0-5462 GCF_003031625.1 Empidonax traillii | reverse complement strand
AACTATCACTTATGTCACATGCTATGTTCTGAGACAACACATCACACTTTACTGGAGTGTGAATTGTTACATTAAAAGAATTATCTTCCCCTAACTCTTTTCTCCCATGTAGAGTAAATCTGTGCATACTGACTAGCTATAAAGCCTGATTTATTTGCAGAATTCTGTCCTACCTGGTATGGGCTGATAGATTAAGCTCGTCTTCTGCAACATGGTCTCTGGATTTCTTCTCCGTCCTTGCAGACTGAGATCCCGAGGTTGGGTCCATGTATTACAGACAAGTAAATCACAGTAAATTACCTTTGAAGCTTAAAAGGTTCTTTAAAATATTATAGTTCTTCTCTCTCAGCCAAACAGACAACTTTGCAGAGGGCTGAGTTCAAAAGGGTCACGAACAAGAGCAAACCGAGCCTTTTAGTGCTTCTTATACTGTTCCCTAGTGTAAGTAAACGTTTGCAGAAGTTTCCACTGTCATGGTGGGTGGAAGTATTCCATGTAAAGGCACTTTGTACTTCTCAGCCTTCAGCTTTTTGCAGATGAGATCAAGATAGATTAAGAGGACTGATCAATGAAGTTCCATCTGCCTCTTACTCTCCACATTGTCTCTTCAAACTCCAAAGCATTCAGGAGCTAGTGAACCTCAGCTGGTTTAAGGTAATTACTTTAGATCTGAGTCACAAAAATGTACATAATGTCTGGAGAAGGACTTCATGGCCTCCTGACTTTGGCTTAGATGGCTACGTTCTGGCCAGTATACAGTTCAGCACAAAAATATTTTGTTAATCTGGCCCATGTGTGCTTTTTGAGCTGTCAGTGCTTCAACTGGAAGGCAACTGGAATTTTGGGATGACTGAAAATGTGATAAAATTAATTTTGCAGTTCATCAGCCTATAAATTCATTAATTTCCTGTGAAAACAAACCCATACAATTTTCTGTGTATTGCTTCCACTTAAATAGGAAATGTAGATGTTACAGAAAATTGGCCATCTGAAAATTGTATGAACAATAAATGTAAGCCCCATTGCTTTCAGAAGTAAGTACTTACTTTGACTGGGTAGCCTGCAATTATTAAAGAGCTAGTAAGGGGAAGCAGAGTTAGCTCAAGACAAGTAAGGTAGCAGCCTCCTTTATGGACAATGGAAATTGTTTGTCCAGCTGAGAATACACAGTACCTACATCTTCCACATTTTTTTTGCCCTTGTTGCTGTTGAGGGACTCAAGAAAGGGAACGGTATGCCAAAAAATGATTTTTAAGATACATAATTTCAGCAGACTAAATCCCTTCTTTGTTGATATTTGAAATTTTGAGCTAAACTTTAAGGATTAATTAAATAGTAAGTCTAAATAACTGATTTTTTCCTTAGTTAAAATCATGAGAATTCCAGATATTTGTTTTTTATTTACAAAAACTTAGAAATAATATGGCTTGCAGTTCTCATAGAACTGCTCTTCCAAATGAGGCTTCTGCCTATTTTTCTTCAAGACATTGGTCATTCATCAGTTTTTTCATCTCAGTCCTTCATAAAATGTGACATTCTTTTCTGCGCTCCAACATGTGTTGTTCTTCAGCCTTAGGCACACTATGTCCTTCATCTCACTCTCTGCATATATATTTATGCCAATCAATTAAAGAATCAATTAATAATATCTTTTAGAAACCCCTAGCATTTCAGTACAAAGGACCACAAAAAAAGTCTCACTAGACAAAACAAAGAGATCTAATTTCTCTAGCTACTTAACTGGTCTGACCTTTACTAGAAGTAAATAATCCTGACAGCTAGAGCAAGCCTGAAAAAAAGGTAATTAAAAAATCAAATAGACATTATGTAAGAAAGTAACAGGTGAATACATCTCTGCTGAAGTCATCAACTTCCAAACACTTTTTTTTCCTTTTCTGAACTGAAAATGTACAGAAAGACACACTATTCAGCAGGTAAAAAAAAACAAAAAAACCAAACCCAACCAACCAAACAAACAAAAAAAAAACAAAAACAAAACCAAAAAAATCAAACAAAAAACCCAACAAACTAACAAACAAACAAACAAACAAACACAATTAAAACAGTCCTGAAAGTTCAGCATTTTATAGTCCTGTATATTGTGGCAAGAGGATGGTTCATTTTAAAGAGTATTGCCAATACTTATCACCCATAACCCTGAGTACAAAAGCAATTCATATTTCTTATCATAAACATCACATAGCCTTGGGGCACAGGAGGATGCTGGTGGAGATGAAGACTCAGACATTACATTAACCTGAATAAGTTTTTTTACAATTTGTTAAAAAATAACCATGAAATAAAATTAAGAGCTATACAGAACACTAAACTTTTTTCTAGTTGTTTTCTTCCATGCAAAAGGGAGTGGCTATCGATAGGTTTTCTGATTTGAATAAAGGTAGATTTGATGTGAATAAAGGTAGATTTCATTACATTGCCATGTTTCGCTACCATAGCTTTATTTCCCTTGTTGCTTCTGTTTGAGATATTTTGAGAATGAAAAGCTGATAAAAGGAAGTTAAGTAAACTTGAAAATCAAAATATGAAAATGCTTTATGGCAAGAGGTTGGACAGGAAATCTCTAAAAAGAAAACTCATTATCAATACATAATCTTTGCAGAAGTGGGAGTTTTTCTGAAAAATAGGTACAAGTTAAACCTACAGGTAACTACTGAGTTAGGAGCAGATTTATATAATGATGACAAATGAATGAATGACTGTTTTCAAATAACTCACCACATAAAACTAGCATTGTTGTCTGACTCTTCTAGCCCGTACAATAGAAATACACATTTTCACTTAGAAAATGGATCAAATGTTTTTATCTAAATCAAAAACACTCTTCCTTTCTTCAAAATATTTATCTGAGTAGTCATTAAGAATAGGTGAAACATATGAGAAAATCAAATTACAGACTTAGCAAAGCAGATATCTCATTACAAGGGCTAGAAGAGAGGTCCTTCACAAATTGCACAATTTGCAGACAAATTGCACACTTCAAAAAAAAATCACTTAAGTTGTCTGTACATGGAGACCATCAAAAGTAGATTTTCTCGGTTATATGTTCTCCTTTTACTTTCTTTAGAGAAGGACAGAAGATCCAATAAAATTGATTATTTTTTAACCACCAAAGACTATAATTCTGTTAATTTTGAAAAGAGCATTTAGAAATAAGCGTATTTTTTCTAAAATTATCACTAGTGGCTAATTTTATCCCCATTAAAAAAGGAAGATTCAAGTTCACAGGATGGTATCTTTTGCAATAGAGGAACAAAAAATTAATTCTAAATTTAAGTTTCTTGTGGTTAACTGGGAAAGAAGTTCTTCTGGGTAGTGTATAAAAACCAAGTAGAATCATACACCATCATATACAAAAGTCCAGGCCAACATGCAGGGGATGGAAAATGAAAAGCAACACAAACTGAAGAGAGGTGACTTGCAGATATTTGTCCATGAAAATGTGAAAGGACTCACATTGTCAAAGTAGTATCTCCCAGGCAACCGCTCCTTAGACAGAAATGACAACAAATACACACAGTGGCTGCTATCCGTGGCATATTGATAATATTCTATTTCTTTACCCTTTTACTTGGCTAGAATATGTATTTCTACTTGAAATATGAACATGCTTTGTAATTGTTCAATATTTAATCATCTACACATAGAACATAAATAGAACACAACCAGCTGTATACAATTTACATCTTTTTATTATAATACTCTTAGAAAACTGCTATCCAGTCCAAAATATAAATGGGAGAAAAGAGTAAAGTTCATTTATGTATGGAACAATGCACATGACACATATACAAATATATAGTTGTGTAACTTTATATCTAAAGACAGGTATATCTGAGATACAAATGTATATGCACATATACATTTTCACTTATGTATCTGCTCATTTATGTTAATCATGTGTGTGCATATACACATACATGTACACACACAAACATACTCATTTATTTAGTTAGTTAGTTATGTGCCACATATACACAGAAAAGTTGAAGTTGCAATAGTGATCATCTCTTAGAGCCCTCTTTCTCAAGCAGGCCCTCCCAGAGCCAGTTGATCAGGATTATGTCCCCACGATCATGAATACCTCCAAGGATGGAGATTCCACCCCCCCTCTGAGCAATCTGTGCCAGTACTTGGTTAACCTCACAATGAAAAAGTCTTTCCTGATGTTCAGGCAGAACAGTTTAGTTTGTGCCCATTGGCTCTGGTCCTGTCTCTGGGTACAGCTGAAAAAGGCCTGTCCTGTCTGCACCTTCCCTTCAGATATCCCTGGGTATTGATGAGACCCTCCCTGAGCCTTCTCTTCTTCAGACTGAAGAGACCCAGCTCTCAGCATTTCCTCAAAGCAGAGATACTCCATCCCTTAATCAACTTTGTGCTCCTTCATCAGACTCTCTCCAGTATGTCCATGTCTTTTCTTGTACTGGGAGCCCAGAATTGGACACAGAACTCCACGTGTATCTCACCAGGGATGAGTAACAGGGAAGCATCAACTCCTTCAACCTGCTGACAGTGCTTTGCCTAATGCAGCCCAGGTTTCCATTTGCCTTATTTACTACAAGAACACAATGCTCTAAATACATACAAACTTATACACATATGTCCTGATTTATCCTGTTCTTGGTAGAATAGATCTTAAAAAGGATTTTAAAAAGTTTAAATCTTACGTGGAAAAATGTGCCATATTTTTCTCTTCATATAGACATATAAGATCATTTAGTATGTCTATATTTTTTCAGAGTGCTATCTCTTGTGTATAGACACATGCACTTTGGTTTTATTTCACTAGAGTTTACTCACTGACAGTATTAAGTTAAATAACATCTTTAATAACCAGTTTCCATCAAGTGGACTAAAACATCCTTTGGGGAATGGAAATCTAAAGGGAATAGTATGTACCTATCAATTTTTCAGTCTTGCTGGAACTTGGAACTCAGCCCAGATTTATAGTAATTAATTCTCTGAATCCAGAAGTGCCCAAGCTTCACTTTAACTAAAATTAAAGATTCAGATTCTCAATGGCACTTAGGAGCTTTCATCCAGTTTAAATTAAACCTCAGTGGAAGTTAGGAGCCTAAGTGACTCTGTGAACCTAATGTAGAAACTAAGAAGGTGAAATCTCTGCCTTTCTGTCCAAATGTCCCAGCATCAAAGATGTTGCATCTATATTAGGAGATTTTGCAGACTAAAGTTCTATTACCCCTTATATTTTGAGGTATGCAAACACATTAGTTTTATTGAAGTATAAAAACCTGAGTGCTTTTCTATCAAAATTCCCCACTTAGACTACCACTGTGCACACTGTTAGGGCTATAGCCCTCAGGCTGGTGAGTGAAACATGAATGAAGAAGCAAAAGACCTCAATTTTAGCTCTCAGCAGGAGGGCCTTTGAACCCTGATCTTCTACTCCCTTAGAAAGTTCACCAGGACTCTGAGTAGAGAGT
>NW_020962180.1:0-5463 GCF_003031625.1 Empidonax traillii | reverse complement strand
GATCAGCAAAAATGCATCAGCACACTTGAACAGTGCAATGATGACATAATTATACTCACAATTTCCTCTCTGTAATGATTTTTAAATGTCAGCATTCATTTTTTGTCTAATTGTAGCCTGCATGTCAGCACTTCCTCTTAAAACAGCATGTTTCTCTCTGCTGGAATTTCACACCTCTCCACTCACTCACTCACTCACTTCACCAGTGAAGATAATGAAGATGATAAAGGGCTCCAGGATATTTTCCCTCCCGTGCTACTTCACTATTTAACATCAAGCAGGCAGAACAAGAACTTTTTTTTTTTTTTTCAAGTAGAGAGTTTGATCAGTTAGACTCTAAATAATTGTTTGATTTTAATGAACAAATCAAAAAGCAGTCGTTGTTTTTTCAGAGCCCCTGCTGGTGCTTTACTAATAACTTGTCTAAAAGCTGGGGCTTGTGATAAAAATAGTCTCACATACCTACACTGTAAATTTACTCACTGGAGGAGAAGGCTGACCCTGCAGTGCCCCACTGTCTCAGTGTTTAACACGGTGCAGAGGCAGGTGATGCTTCCTCTGCAAAGGCAGCCTGGTTAGGGATGTTATTGCTACCATCTCCTCCTCTGACCCGGAAAGTGACTTCTGAAATGCTATTTTGCGTGGTACCAGCCCTCCAGAGCCCACAGAATACCACATGGGTGCACCTCTTTCCATAGATCACAGACTACATCATCAAGTGTATGGAAGTGGAGCACTTGTGCAGTGAACTGGAAGCTCTGCACTGAGGTTAGCTGCAAATATTTTCCACTCACCTGAGCGTACGCTGGAATTGGAAACAGGGGCCAAAGAGGCCGCCTTCAATCCCATTTGCTTACAGCTCATCTTCAGCTCCCTGATGATGCTTAACTACAGGGTTTAGGAAATAAAGCTTATAATTTACTGGCCCATTTAGTATCAACACAGGTGAAAAGCCATAAGGAATGCACGCTGTGAAATTAAATCATGAAATAATGGTGAGGTGTCTGATAAGGAGTGAAAACGGCTGAGTATCTCTGATTAAAAATACACACATACACAGACAAATCAAACCTATTTATTTGTCTGCATGGGTCCCCAAAAGATAGAAGACTGAACAAATTGAACAAATGCTGTGCAGGTGAGAGGGTGGGAGTGTGTTTTCTAGAGTCCATCAGAACATTCATTATGTGGCTCTGTGACATTGGCATCACATGTGACTGATGCAAACACAGCTCTATGTGTGCACATAGAACATAAAACACAAATGCCAACCTGGTTCTCTTTTTTTTTGTTAAATTGGTGTGTCTCAGAAATCTTCTGCAACTATTTGAAAGGACAAGATTTTTTCAAGAGGTGCTCGTAGGGAAGTCAGCTGTGCTGGAATGTTGCTACAAAGCTCCCTGAGAGCAAGCTCCACTTCTATGCACTGCACTACAAAAATGATCAGCACCTCCTTGCCAGGTTGCTGAGCTAAAGGTAAGTTGAGAAGAGGGAAGGCAAGGTAAGAGCCATTTCTTGAGTCTTCTGCAGATCCAGGTGGCTTGTTGGTGGCGGTGAAAAGGATTTCCTTAAGGCAAAAGGGTTACTTTAAAGAGTAGGTTCTTCTGTTTCTCAATTCTCAATTACCTTGGCCAGAAGTTTTTTTAGTTTATTTCTGAGTCTCGCTATTTTGATTTGAAACTCCAGCTTTTTAATGAACCATCTAAATGCCTTTACACCCACCCACTCCCAACATTTGAACTTGAGGCCAATTTGCAAATGGAAAGGGAAAATGGACCAAAGGTCCACTGGATTATTGATGTTACACATAGGAACTAAGTTTATATTTTACATTACAGTTAAGCATTCCTGTAGCTTCAGACAAATAAATAAAGTCTGCTTAGGGAATATGTTCATTTAGTGTCTAATGGTGGCAGGTTCAGCCTGCAGAAGCACAGAAACATTTCCTTTACTAACTGAAGCAGGTTTATTGCTTTCTAAAATAAGACTACTACGGACTGTGCAGTTGGGGTGATTATTCATGGCTCAGTCATTGCATACGGGGCATTGGCTTCTGCTGCATCTGAAGGTGCTTGACATCTCCTAAAGTCATGCCAAAAGTATTTCAAGTTGGTCTCTCAGAATACAATGCACATTAAATTAGAGACCACATCTGAAAACTTCAGTTGATTTGCTTCGTATGAACTTGAATTGAACCTCAGCCTTACAAAACAAGGCATATTAAAACATAAAGACAGCTGAATGGTAACCATGACAACAATACTACCAAAAACCCATAAGTATAGCCAACATTTATATACGCTGTGAGTGATAATACATTCTTTTGTATACTTATTAATACCAGTTCATGTTGTGTGCGTGACTTTTCATCAGCAAAACTGTATGTTATGCAGGACTTTCCAGCTATTAATTTACCTTTGATTCTTTTAGCTACTCTGATAACGTCCACACAAAATAAAATTAGTCAGGACATTCCAGGTTTTAGGTTTGTGTTCGATATGGTCTCAAAATGTTGTTTCAATTTTAAAAGTCTCTCTTTTGGTAAAACCTGGGCTGCAACTGTGTGTTGTGTTCCACTGAGACATAATATTGGTTATAATGTTTTCACTTTTTTTTTTTTTCCCCAATTGTGACTAAAAGAGTTACATTTTTTCATGGCTGTGTTTCAGGAAGAAGGATATCAATTTTCAAGTAGATTGTTATGTTAAATGAACCTTTATTCTATCTACATGTCTGTTATTTTTCAGTCCTCAGACTAAAGGACAGTTCTTTAGTTTGGACCCTTGTTGACACTGAAGTAAAACGCTTTATGTCTCATTTTTAAAATCCATTTCATCCCAACCAGCGTGCATTTTTAGTCCCCTTTGCTCTAACTAAATTGAGGAATATAGCCCTTTCCATCGGTTTGGGGAGAAATATGTTTAGTTTATTTTGAAATATCCTGCCAAGGGACATTTTCCTAAACGAGTATTTTCTAATCTTTAATTAGTATCACAAATACTTCTGCTGCCTGCACATTCTTCTAGTGAAAGGTTGTACAGAGCGAGTCACTGCATTCTGCATGTCCTGTGGGAGCTACACACTCCCCTTTCACACAGTGAACAAAAGCTAAATGCTCGCTGCTTTTTTTTCCTTTTTTTTCTTTTTTCCCCTCCTTTTCCTTAGGTCTGAAATGCTGAAGCTGTAGGTGCAGTCCTGAGGGCTGAATACTGATGCTCAGGCCTTCTTGGGTGGTACCAGGGTAAGGGTTGATGTAAGCTCTGTAATTCATCTGCCACCTTTTCTTCTGCTATTACATTGCTTTTCTGACCTCTTATATATTTACTTCATAGCATGGATACAGTTACTATAAAGTTTACTATTTCTTTGGGGACATAATGTCCTTTCCCCTAGCAAGACTGGAGCATAAATAGTTCAGCTGCTATCAGTCAGGAGCACCACACATATATATATAACTCCTGATGTGTTTTTATATGTGTATATGTATATTTATATGTACATAAAATGTAGAACACTGACAATGTGCTAACTTAGCCCATTAATTACTCAGATACGTGTCTTTGGCATTAAACACTTCCATTATACAGCACGTGGAAGCAACAGCTAAGGAAGCCTTAGATTGCAAAAATCTCTGCTTTAGTGCTAGTAATGCATATAATTCTCAGCTCACCTGTGACAAACTACGTTAAACTGCAATCATACCTTTTAATCCCCTCTATGCTTTGGGAACTAGGCCTGGCTTGCATCTGGACTGTCCTCAAGAGCTGTCTCAGAATAGTGATTTCAGTGAGGCTTATCCGTCCTGCAGGGATAAATGTTAAATGTGAGCTGGTGTTTAAATTGTCTTGACTTCTCCTGCCTAGAGAACCTGGTTGACTTCTCACAGGCTAAAACCAGAGTGCAAACTAACACATAAGTGGCATGGACAAAGAAGGGTGCTAGGATCTGGCTGTAAACTGCTGACCAAATTAGCACAGTTGTAGAGATGCTATTAAAACAAATCGCTAAAGGTTGTAAAGAGACCTCCAAAACTTGAATTTGTTAAGCTCATGGTCTTAACCATAGGGCTCCATTTCTTGTCTTTTCAAAATAAAGAGCTTGAAAATGGAAACTTTCCTTGTCTTTTCCCCTTGCCTGTTCCAGGGCTCATGTAGTTTAGATTTAATTAATTCTCAGATAAAAGGACTGGTATATAAGCAGCAGTTTTTATGAGTGACAGCTGAAGTAATGGCAGCATCTACTTTCTATTGATTTTTTTCAGTCTAAATTGTTCTTTTCTCAGCATGTGGAACCTTGTTCTACTTTGGGGACAGCAAGAATATATAACCAAATAAATCCTATCTCCATCTGGAGGTTCTCCCTCCTTACTTCATCTGGCATGAACTTTACTATAAAGTTACCACAAGACAGTGCTGAGGGCACAAATGCACCTCGTTAATTGTTCTAGGAACGAGAAATTGAAGAGTAGTGATACCATGGAGGCTTTAAAGGGCAGAAGAATCATTGCACAAGCAACAGAAATCTGTCAGTCCGTCCTCTTGGTGTGACCCTCCCTCTGGCTTTTCATTCAGCCCAGGCGCGACCTCGGGCGCTCTCTGAGGGTACAAAAAATGGGGAGAAAAAAAAGGGGGTGTACAAAAAATCTGGGGAAAAAATGGGGGAGAACAAAAAATCGGAAAAAAAAATGGGGGCTCCAAAAAAAATCGGGGTGATAAAAATGGAGAGGTACAAAAAATTGGGGGAAAAAATGGGGGGGAGGGGGGACAAAAAATCAGGGGGAAAACAATAGAGTGGAAAAAAAATGGAGGGAAAAAATGTGGGGAAAAAATGGTAGTGTAAAAACTATAGGGAAAAAATAGGGGGGGATACAAAAAATCAGGGGAAAAAAATAAGGAGGTACAAAAAATGTGGGGAAAAAATTGGGAGGTACAAAAATTCAGGGGAAAATACTGGGGAGGTACAAAAAATCGGGGGAAAAAATTGGGGGGGTACAAAAAATCTTTGGAAAAAATTGAGGAGGTTCAAAAAATCATTGGAAAACATTAAGGAGGTACAAAAAATTAAGAGAAAAAATTGGGGAGGTATAAAAAATCTGGGGAAAAAATTGGGGAGGTATAAAAAATCCTTGGAAAAAATTGGGGAGGTACAAAAAATCGGTGGAAAAATTGGGGAGGTACAAAAAATGGGAGGAAAAAATTGGGGAGGTACAAAAAATCATTGGAAAAAATGGGGGAGGTACAAAAAATCTTTGGAAAAAATTCGGGAGGTACAAAAAAATCTTTGGAAAAAAAGGGGGAGGTTCAAAAAATCATTGGAAAAAATTGGGGAGGTAAAAAAAATCTTTGGAAAAATTGGGGAGGTACAAAAAACCATTGGAAAAAATTGGGGAGGTATAAAAAATCTTTGGAAAAAATTGGGGAGGTACAAAAAATGTGGGGAAAAAATTGGGGAGGTACAAAAAAT
>NW_020962179.1:0-5463 GCF_003031625.1 Empidonax traillii | reverse complement strand
CCACCAAAACTTATAAATAAATGAAACAAGATTAAGATTAATAAAATAGGCAAGGATAATTGTTCATTTTGTTATGACCCAAATTCAATCCATTAAGGGAAAAGTATAAGACTCTCTTCTAGTTAAATTGACTGAAACATTTGGTAACAATGGAGAATAATAAAGCACAATTAAAAGTGAAAGTGACCTGGAGTTTAAATACTGAGAACCATGGTAACGGAACAAGAAGGCTATTTAAAGGTCAGCAGCTTATAAACAACGTCCTCAGAGAAATTCCTCAAGAAGAAAATAATTTCAGATGGTCTTACTAAGTAATTTTTAAAAAAGAAGGTTTCTCCCATCCTAAAGGAAGCCAAGCAAAATTAAATGCCTACTATGAGGCTCTGGCTGCCATTGCTTCATGTCTTATGGTCAAGAGGAGCTATTCCAGCTGGCATTCCATGGGATCATCTGGCAGGGTAAATCTGACAATACCATGCTTACAGAGTCACATATTTTCCAAAACATTTGTTTCTTTAGAGGTGACATATGGGCTGCAGTCCATGAACTCTGCCTGCACAGCAGGCAGGGGTTATCTGAGCACCTGCACTACTGCATAGCAAGAGGCAAAAGAAAATGCTGAAGCTCTCTGTTCTCTCTGGGCAATGGTGTGAAGGTGTGTTTGTTGGCCCCCTTGGTTCCCTGCTCAGCTCTGTTTTTCTGGCAGGTTTTCTGTGGCCTCTTATGCACACACACCTTCCAGCACATCCTGGAGACTGGCACCTGCTGCCAACCTGCACAAGTTGTGAGTGTGCTGGCACTGCTATAGAAACCTTCAGTTCTTCCTTGCTCAGATCAGTTGTCCTGGATGCACTGGTTTATGACTCTGGAAATTTGCCTCTATGAGTGAAAATATAGAAATCATCATAAAAACTTAGTATCATTCTTCATATTTACAGAGATCCTGAAAGCTTGAAACGAAAAAAAAAAAAAAATTCTTCTTCACTTGAAGTCCTTTTTTCCCCTTCATTTTTCAGACTTGGACTTTGCACCACATTCCAGCAGGGTGTGTGCCCTAGAGCTGGAAATATAGATTATGCACAAAAAACTTGAATTGAATGTAGGTGAATAATGCAATTCATGTAAACGTTCATCAGAAATCTGTCAAAAATATAAAGCTAGAAAATTAGTTTTCATGTAAGCAGGCAGACCAGCAATAACTGTATTGTGCCAGCACCTATAGCAAAAACTGCTAGAAAGTACTTGAAGGATTCAGCAAGTTATTCTGCATCACTTAAATCCATATAGAGGAGAAAAAGTACTGATCTTGCGCATTTATTTAGCCTGTGTTATATCTCAGTCATCATGGAAAACTTCATAACCCAGTGTCAAGGGGAAAAGACAACAGGATAGTTGGCACAAGATATTATCACTTGTAAGGCATTTTTTACATTTCATGTGGCTGCATCAAAGACTGACATAAACCAGTCATTTCAAAAGTCATCTAATGACAGAGAAGAATTATACCCAGGCTTTTGGTGAATTCTTTGCAGATGTGTCTTTATTCAAGAGTTAGCATAATGCTGCCCTCCACAGCACAGGTTCCACTGGCTATTTATGGGCATTAGATATTTAATTAGTTCCTTTTCTGAATGCCTTTCTTCTGCTGTGCTCATTCTGTACTTTTTTCTCCATCTGCCCTCTTCCTTCTTTTTGCACACCACAATTTCACTGAATATTTTACTCCCTATTCCTTTTGTGGTCTCTTTTATCCAAGCAATACATCAACCCTATGACCTGAAACTTGTTCCCCCTGTGTTCATGTTAGTCAAAAAATTAGCCAGAAGAAATCAAACACTTTGCTGTAACTGTGTGTTGCCTGTAAAGCTACGTGTGTTTGTGTGTATTTTCGCAATATGACAATGCATAGTGTTATTTTAAGAAAAAGTCTCCTCTATATTTTCTGATGGTGCAGTTCATTTACAGCAGGCTGGCCATGCACTCACTGTGCACAGGCAGTGCATGCAGAGTCACAGAAATAGCTGATCAAACACAACCAAGATAAATTCGACCTCGTATATTTTCTATTGTCTATAAAAGAAATTTGTTTTTTATAGATTTTGCCCAGGTCTCTCTTCCAAGCCATAGGTGTAAAAATAGGGCAGGAAACTGGACAGAATTTTTTTCCCTCAAGACTGTAAAATCACTCAATAAACCTCTTTCTGTAATAAAAACCTTTAAATGATGGTTGAAAACCTGTCTCCACTGGAGTCAATAGTAAAACTCCCATTCACATCAGAAGTGACTGACTTCTGCGCTAATGAAAGCCCTTTAACTACACCAGGTATGCTACATAATGACTCAGGATAATAACTTGTTATAAACCACACACTTTTCTCCAAATAAGATTTCACATTTTTTACTAATCATACATTTTTTTCAATCCTGATTTCTTCCATCAGTAAAAGACAGTCAGTATATCAATGCCCATTAACACTAAGCAGCGATTTAAAAAAGGGCTTCTGAAGACAGCATGGAAATGAAGCTTCAGGCTGAATGTTATATAGGCCAAATGAAATGGTCAAGTCTGTTTTATGTCTCTGCTGGAAGCTGGTATCTCTAGGACCAAAGCAAATGTTAAAAGCATTATTGGACAAGATGGATTCATAGTGGCATCTGACAAATTGCTGCAAAACTAGGAAAAATTTGTTGTCTTCATCTGTGGCTAACACTTTGATTTAGACTGCTCAAAGTGTACATGGTAAGTATCCAGACAGAAAAAATAAATTCCAGTCTATTGTCTGTAAAATGCCATCAAAAAAAGGATTTTAGAGAGAAAAATTCACATTCTCAGCTGTCTGTTCAGAGTGAGGATAAATCCCGATGTGTAATCGAAGCATTAGTCATGCTGACTAGCAACTGAGCAAGTGGAGGACCAGTGACAGAGACAGGAGAGGTCATCATCTGTCTGAGCCACCAGTTTTCCTCAGCAGCCACCAGTGCCAGCTCAGCAGGCACGATGAGGAGCGCTGTGCTTGATAATGCCCTCAGGCTTTGAGTTAACACATGTGTACCACTACAGAGGTGGGATGGAACCCACTTCTCCACTCTCAGAAAACTCCTTTGAAGAAATAGCCCTACACAGTTTTTTTCAGGTAGTCAGTAACTAAGCAAGGGCTCAAATACAGAAACATAGTCCTCGTGTAATGATTCCATCAGTGTGTAAACAGTAGCAAGGGAAGAATATTTCTGACAGTGACATTTCTTATATTGTCACTATTTGCACCCAAGGATGAGCAGAATTGTAAATATAGAACTATGAGAATAATGTATGAAGTAATGTGCTAGGTTTGCCATCACCTGAAGTCAATAAATAAAGTGTGGACATCTCTGAAAAACATTCCAGCTCAATCAGAAGACAAGTCTGTGGTATGGGGCTGTATTGTACAGGAAAAGGATAAGATGACAATAGCTCTTGCAGGTATTGAAAGTCATGAGTATTTGAATCTGCTTTGCCAGACTAGTTTTTATTTCTTTTAATTCCAAGATTTTAGGTTATTTTAGCATTCATATTTGTCAACTTGAAGAGTAACATCCAAAACAAAGGTACAAAGTCCAGTCTTCAGGATATAAATAGATTAACAGAGGGAAAGGTACCTGAAAGTTGCTGGATGATTCTGGGTGCTTCCAGAAGGCTGCCGTTAGACAAAACCTTCCCCAAATCCCACTGTTAAGGGCATTTAGGGTAGAAAGAGATATTGGCCACAAGACAGGCACTCAAAGCACACGTCCTGGGGGAGTAAAAAGTTCAGAAGTGTTTTGTATGAAGCTAAAAGCATCTGAGGAGAACAGCTGTTTTAAAATAGAGAATAAATGGAGGGAGACTGAGGAAACTGTTTCTTTTAAAGTCTGGAGAGAGCTGTTTTGATGAAGAAAGCGTTTCGGTGTGACTAAGTGGAGCATCCAGAATTGCATGAAATATAACAAGCCTTTACTATTGCTCCAGTGTCCTCCTCCCACTGAGTGCTTTCTGTGCCCATGAGGAGAGATGATAATCTATCCATTTCAATTTGCAAATTCCAGCCACTGGCTGGAAGCAAGGATTTTTTTTTTTTTTTAATTTCTGTCTAGTCATCAAGATCATATTGTTATAAGCCGTAAGAGATTCTCCAGAGCTACAAATAAACTGTCTGCCTTAACTCCTCCTGATCCTCCACAAAGGTAGACATCATGAGTCTCTCCACTGACACATGATGCAGAAATCTTAATCTTCCACTGAAGTGTGTAAGGGATTTGTACCAAAGCCATATGAATCCTGCAAACTGTATCACAACTCCCAAACAGGTTCTTTTTATTTCCTTTATTATTAATAACAAGTAATGCCCCTGCAACACAGAAGCATTGCCACAGTAGAATTCAGTAGAACACATAAAGTAATACAAGGTAACCTACAGGATTAATCAATAATGTTTTGTCCTGAATTGTTAAGCTTTTTATCAGCTTTTTGATTCTGCCAACATGCTCATTAACAGCCAGTCCCTCAAATCATCCCCAAGTCATGCTGGCAAAATACTGGGGCTTCTCCGGCTGTGGTCAGGGAGGAGGATTTTGGGAAAGTCATTAGCAAAATGTGTATCATGTACAAAGAGTAGCCTCAAATTTTGGTCTTGTTTGCTCATGTCACATCCCTTCCAAGTCCCATAAAGGGTACACAAAAAGTGAGATTTCTGGGATGAGACAGAGGAAGAAGGAAGAGCAGGAGTGAGGAGAGAAAAAAGGAGGAGCTGAGAAAGCCATTTTCTATGGTTCCAGAGTGATCAGGAAGAGTAGGAAGAGAAGGGTTGTGCTCCACAGGAGTTAGGGACAAAGAGATTCAAATACCATGAATAAGGAGACATTGTGTACCCTCCCATGTTTTGGGACTAAGAAGCAAAGAAGCAGGTAAAAAGAGGATTTAGACCAAAGAGGAAAGTAGCATCTGTGAAAGAAAGAGTAAGGGAAGATGGGGCAGTGGAGCTGGGGACAAAAAAGAAGGAAATGGTATCTTTTTTCTTGGCAATCAGTGAATCCTTCTTATGGTTTAGAGATACTGCCTTTCCTTGCAAAACCTGGTATGTCCTCTGTAGGCTGATAGCCTTGTCAGTGAGGTGCCCTGTGTAACAGAACAGTTTGGCATTCAAACAAGCAAGGGCTTTGTTTACACATTTCTCTAATCCACTAATAAAAAACCCAGGACAGTTGTAGAGAAACTGCTCCCTAGCACACCTTACCAGGAAGAGGAGCGCTGCTGTAACACGCTGATGGTCTACATGATGGTTGGCTCTGCAGGGCAGACCAGCAGGTCGGGAGTGGAGCCACACCTTGGTCACCCATCAGTTCATGAGAAATCCAGGACAATGCCAGTCAGCAGTACCAATTTCTGTGCACGTAGATACAACATCTGCCTTGAATGTAGTTGGCATTTAAACGTGTAAGATTGAAGTT
>NW_020962178.1:4359-5466 GCF_003031625.1 Empidonax traillii | reverse complement strand
AGAAGTCTCCAGGTGTCAAGAACAAATTTTTCTCATCCAAGAGGAATCTACAGGTGCCCCTTCTGTAGCAACACAAGAGCTTTTAAAAGAAAAGGAGCTCAGAATATGACTGCTCTCCTTTTGACTTGGGACCTTTGTTATCCAGCCTGCAGCCTGTGCTAGGAGTGTGGCTGGATCCATGAGACAATGAGCATTTTCCACTCTGGCTTTGAAAGGAGAAAGGTCTTGGGTGAGAAACCTTCACTGACATGCTGGTTCTCTTTCTACCTGACTCCAAACACACTTGTACCCCAGATCCTCCCATCTCCATTCTCTCATTCTCTGATTCCATGTGATGCTGCTACAGGTGTAGCACATTCCTGGAACACCAGTGTTTGTCTCCTGTAACGCCAGACACAGGGAGATGTGTTGAGAAACCAGTCCTAGAGGTGAGGTTTCCCGGGGAGGGGGGCTAAAGTCACTGCAAGGATGAAAGGTTGTTTGTTCATTCATGTAAAAGACGACAGTGCAAATGGGATCTGCTGCTGCAGTGCAAATGGGATCTGCTGCTGCAGTGCTAATAATGTGTCTCACAGCTGATCTGGGCCAGGGAGCATCTTCTGCAGCCTCACTGTAAGGAAGTTGGAAACGATCAGCCTCTCCAAGGAGCTCACAATCCCCAAAGAGTCCTGAGGAACCCAAGTACTGAAAAAGGACCTCTGGAGAAAGTTACCAAAATCAGAGATTTTGTAGGTGGCCTGGCTCCGTGCTCCAGGAGGAAAAGGATCAGGTTGGATGGGGCTCTGATGAACCAGGTCTAGTGGAAGATGGTCTTGCCCATGGCAGGGGGTTGGAATGAGATGATCTTTGTGGTTCTTTCCAACACAAACCCCTCTATGATTCTGTGATTCTATGAAAAGTGAGAAGCTTTTATCCCTGCCCTGCCCTAAATGTGGAGGCTGCAGTGGTGCAATATCCTATTTGCTGTTTGAATTCCAATGAATACAAAGTGCAAATGGTGGGTTTTCTAGAACTCCAACACCTTTCTGTTCATCTTTGGGGAAACATATTTATTCTCCCTCTGAAACAGGGCACATGGCTTTCTCCTCTGGTTCATGAACACCTACA
>NW_020962178.1:0-1174 GCF_003031625.1 Empidonax traillii | reverse complement strand
TGCTGGTATGGTGAGTTACACCAATCCCTAATTAATGATTGCTTCCTCTTGCTAGCCCTCATATTAGCTTTTACATTGTGTAGTAACTAGTTCTGATTAAGGTCCTTTGTCTGGTCATAATAAAGTATGTATTTATGGAAATATACCTGGTTTGACATCTCTAACCCTGTGGGACAGTCATACTGAAAAACACTGACAAAATCTGACCAGTGAGGAGGAAACTCAGAACACGAGACACAAGCTGTGGCTTTTTACAGCGCTTTGCAGAGCAGGACCATCTCTGCCCCAAATCAAGCAGAGGAGTTCCTGAACACTCCTTTTAATTCATCCCCTCTTATGAGCTTCAAATATATTTCACTTACTCAATATCACACATATAGAAATCAACTTACCATGGGAAAGATTGGCTCAGCACTCTGCTCATAGCCCCAGAGTGGCAGAGGACTTTGAAATGCCTCTGCTGCAGTCTGACACTGGCTGTTTATATATGATCCCAGGAAGGGGATGAGTTGTAAGATTTTATCCACACAGGGTTTCAGACTAAGTTTTCCTAGGAGTGCAGCCAGCACCTGTGTTTGTCCAGAAGTTTTTTGCAAGCTCATGGATGGAGTTTAGGTACTCAATAAGCTCTGCACCACACGTCCCCCCTCTGATTCTTATTCAACACTATGGTGTGAATTTTCCAGGGGACTTGGCTAGAATTTCTCTCCCAAATCAATCCTTCTCTCCTTGCCCTTCTTAATACAAAAAGGCAAAGAGCTGCACAATTCAGTGCATGCATAAACTCTCATTTCTCTGTGGAAGGCAGATGTTGGAGATCAGCAACTCCAGCCTATGCTTTGTCTGATCTATTTATTCCAAAGCTAAGGAAACACTTGAAATATTGGAGTCAATGTTGAGGAAAGAGCAAGAGCTTACCTTGAAGCAGAGTGTCAGAACAGGCAGCTGAGCCGCTCCTTGCCTCTTCTCCCTGGGGAAACAGTTGGCTGATCCCTCAGGAGTCCCATTGCAATATATACCCAGTTGTAAATCTGATAGACACAGAATTTCAAAGAAAAGAGAAGTTTTCTGTTCTTGCTCAGGGGAGATTTGCTCATCCTTGTGCAGAAATTGGGTGACAGTTGCTATTTGCAATTTCTTCTGGTTTTCCACAAAGGTAGCTGACTTGAAGCAA
>NW_020962177.1:0-5467 GCF_003031625.1 Empidonax traillii | reverse complement strand
CCTGGTGCCAGGGGTGTTCTGCTGAGGGCCGGGGGTCCCAGTGGTGGCTCAGGAGCAGCAGCTCCTCCAGTTCCTGCTGTAGAGACCGAGGGACGGCATCACCAGCACTGCTCTGGCATAGCAGGGACCAGCACAACGGCACCCACCTGCCAACCCCCTCCCCATGAGGCTGCACCTGCAGGTCTGCGGGGCTCCAGGGGTCACCATCCAGGTGGATGACACACTGGAAGCGGCTCTCCAGCTGCTGGAGGAGGCTCTGCCCGTCCAGGTCCCGCAGGAAGCGGGCAACACCGGGGAAGTGCAGCATCACAGGGTGCGAGGCCACAGAGCCCAGCAGGCTCTGAAGGAAATCCGCCGCTGCCTGGCACCGGCCCAGCTCCCCGCTTACCTGTCAGGAGGTGATCAGAAGGATGGGGGGGTTCAGCACCTGGGCACTGCCACCTGGTTGGCTCCCCACTCGCTGGCCAGAAGTGCAGGCAGTGCAGTTGTCACCATGGGGCCGGCAGCCACCACCAGAATGTGCCATGAGCATGGGGAGGTGGGAGCGCCGCATGGAGCCCTGCCCACACCACACCTGCACCCCTGCCCATACTTGCCCATACAACTGTCCAGATCCCTGCTTGCAGCTCACCCGGAACCCAGCGATGTCCCCTCCCTCCAGAGGCAGCAGGGACACTTCAGGGATGCTGCCAAGCAGGTCCTGGTAGTGCCGCTGCAGGTACTGCAGTGCTCCCGGCTCTGCTGGCACCACCACCTCATCCTGCACCTGCGCTGGCACCGGCGCAGCCACCAGCTCTGGGGCCACCACTGACACCTGCTCCAGGCACTGGCTCTGGTTAGGCACAGCCTCGATCCCCTCCGTGTCCTTGTCCCTGCTGGGGAAGGCGGCTGATGGCTGCACTGGCACTGGGTGCGATGTCCGCAGCTCTGCTGGTGCTGCTGGCTCTGGGTCTGTGGGGGCTGCGTCTGGTGCAGGGTCTGTGTCTGGTGCAGGGTCTGTGTCTGGCAGGGAATCTGTGTCCAGCAGAGGGGTTGTGTCCAGAGGGGAAGCCGTGTCCAGGGGGTGGGGATCCGTGTCCAGGGGAGGGTCTGTGTCCCCCTCCAGCAGCTCCAGGAAGGGATAGTGGGGGGTGAGCTCCAGCACCGCATCCTGCAGCCGGTGTGGCCTCTGCAGCACCCGCTCCGCGGCTGCAGGGGAACGGATAGATGGGCAGGCAGTGACCCAGCCGGGACCCCCAACTCCCCCTGGCACCAGCAGGGGTTCCTTGCCTGCTCACCTGCCGGTTCCTGGAAGGTGACAATGGCCCTGTGCCCGCCTGGCAGCAGCTGCACCTCCTGCACAGAGCCACCACCACTGCGCCGGTTCTCGAAGTAGAGCTCGAGCAGGTCCCGGCTCAGCGCCGGCCCCGCCGCCCGCACCAGCACCGCGGGGGTCTGCGGCACCCGTAGCAGCGCCAGCCCCCGGCGCTGCGCCCGCTGCTCCGCCAGCTCCAGCTCTGCGGCATGGGTGGCGCTGGCACCAAGGGGCAACGGGGACCCCACGGCAGTGCCACCGCCCCCACAGTAGCGTCTGGGCGCTGGGTGCCCCGCAGACCCCACACACCAAAATACCACCCTGGTGCTCTCAGATCCCCAGCTGACCGCACCCCTGCCCACCAGTACTGCCACCACCCCACCGCATCCCCAACCTCCTGGGACCCCCACCCCATTGCCTCCCACCCCCTCCCCCGGCAACCCCACCCCATCACCTTGGCCCTCTGTGCCCCCACCCCCAGCATACCCACCCCATTACCCCCCCAAGCCCCTGGTGCCCCCCCATGAGCTCTGGTCCCACCTTGGGGGGTGAAGGGGTCCCGCAGGTGCAGCAGCCCCCAGTCAGGTGTGCGGCCCTGGCGCAGTGTGACAGTGCCAGGGGAGACCCCCAGCACAGTCTCCAGGAGGAGGTCCAGGTGCTCAGGGGGGGTCCTGGGGTGGAGGCCACGCAGCAGCAGGCGGGTGGGGTCCCAGGGGGGGGCCAGGCGCACCCCTAGCTTTTCCCCCCCCAGCTGGTGGCTGCCATGGGTCAGCACGTTCTGTGCATCTGGGAGGGAACATGGGGGTCACTGGGGTGGGGGAGCATCACCAGAGCCCACCCAGCACCCCTGGGGACACAGCACTGCTTACCAGTGCTCCCAGTGGGACTGAGACCCCCCCAAATCCCATCCCAGTGCCCACAGTGGGGCTGGGATCCCCAAAAACAATCCCAGTGCTCCCAGTGGGGTTGGAATCCCCCACAGCCCATCTCAGTGCTGCCAGCTGGGACTGGGACTGCCAAACACCCCAATTCCAGTGTACCCAGCTGGGACTGGGACTGCCAAACACCCCAATTCCAGTGCACCCAGCTGGGACTGCCAAACACCCCAATTCCAGTGCACCCAGCTGGGACTGGGACTCCTCACAGACCCTACCCTAGAGCTCTCAGTTGGGACTGCGAATCCCTTACAGCCCATCCCAGTGCTTCCAATTGAGTCTGGAATCCCCCACCCCATCCCAGTGCTCCCACTTATAACTGTGACCCCCACACACCCCATCCCAGTGCTCCCAGTTGGGACTGACTCCCCACATCCCAACCCAGTGCTCCCAGTTAGAACTGGGACCCTCCCTGCACTTACCCTGGGGGTCCTCGAAGGTGAGGAAGAAGAGGGGGCCGAGGCGCTGGCAGCTCTGCACGGGGCCACCTCCCGAGCGCCGCTGGCTCTCGAAGTACAGGACCAGCAGCTCCTCTGGGGTGTTTGGAGGGACTCCCTGCACCTCCAGCACCCTCCCTGCCATCCTGGGACACCCACACGTTGTGGGGGGGTGGGGGGGATAGAATCCCCTTCAGCTGCTCTACCCACCCTGTTCCCACTCCCCCCAGCACTGATGCGACTCCCCGGACCAAGGACACCCCCTGCACCCACACGTGACCTCAACCCCTCCCCAAACCCCACAGCCGCATCCTTTCCGCGCACCCCAAGCCCTGCACCCCCCGGGGGCGGGACCCCCCTATAGCCCCGGGCAGGACCCCCCCAGCCCCGGGGCGTCCCCCTGGGCAAGGCCCCCCCCCCCATAACCCCGGAAACCCCCCAGGGCCCCGGGCAGGACCCCCCCGCCTCTCCGGGGGCAGGACCCCTCCCCAGGCCCCCCGGGGCAGGACCCCCCACGCACCGGACGTCGCGCGGCTCCGCCCTGGCAGCGAAACGAAACTGAAACGGGGCGGGAAAGGGAAGGGGAAGGGCGGGGGGCGGGAACGGGGTGGGGACACGGGGCCGTACCCACGGGGGACACGGGGACACGTGGCCGTCCCCCGCGCCTGACCAGCTGGCACGGGACCGGCCCCACGTGTGATAGTGGGACACTGGATTTGTCCGATGCGTGACGGGGGTACACAGAACCGGTCCCACGCGTGACGGGTGGACACGGGACCGGTCCCAAGCGTAACAGGGTGACATGTTACCGGCCCCACGCGTGACGGGGGGACACAAGACCATCCCCTGCGCGACAGGTGGACGCGAGACCACCCCTATGTGTGACCTGGGAACATGGGAACAATCCCACGCGGGACACGGGGACACGGGACCGGCCCCACACATGACGTGGGGACATGGTACTTTCCCACGTGTGATATGGGGGCGCAGGACCAGCTCCAGATATGACCAGAGCCGGCCCCACACGTGACAGAGAACACATGACCATCACCTGCACGCGACCACGGGCCAGGCAACCGGCTCCAGACGGGACCATGGGGCATAGAACCGGCTCCACGCGTGACACAAGGACACGGAACTGACCCCAGACGGGACCAGGGAACATGGGGACAACCCCACGGCTGACTTGGGTACACGGGACCATACCCAAGAGTGACAGAGGGATACGTGACCAGCCCCACGGGTCACCAGGGGACACCGGACCGGCCCCCGCGCGTGAGAGGGAGACACGTGATTGACACTTCGCATGACCAGGGGACACGTGACCGGCCTCGGGAGTCTCCAGGGGATCCCGGACCGGCCCCACGCGTGACACGGTGGGGTAGGGCGGGTGACGCCGCTCTGCCGCCACAGGGGGGCGCTCTGCCTCGAGGCCCCGCCCCTCCCCGCGCGTCACGCCCCCTAGACCACGCCCCACCATCAAGCCCCGCCCCCACCCTACGCGGGGAGCGACAGGTCCAGCGCACCATCTGTCTTGCTCCTCTCCAGGCCCCGCCCCCAGGCCCCGCCCCGCCCTGGCCCCGCCCCTCGGCGCGCAGTAAGCGGACCCCTCGCAGCTCGGCCGGGCCGGTGAGCGGGGGGCGTGGGGGGTCCCGGGGCTCCGGCGGGGGGGCGGGCGGTGGGAGGGGGCGCGGAGACCCCGGCGCCGCCCCCGAGCACGGGTCTCCCCTGCCACCCCGCGCTGCCGCATTACGCAGCGCACGGGCTCCGTGCGGGGGGCGGTGGGGGGGGATGGGGGGGTGTAACAGGAGGGGGGAGCGGGGCCGAGGGGGACCCCACGGGCACGGGCACAGGCACAGGGGAGGGGTCGCCTGGGAGCCCCTCCGCGGCAGCGCTCGGGGATTAGGCTCGCTGCTGCCGTAAATAGGCCGTGCCAGAGCTTTACCGACCCGTCAGGGCAAAGCGGCTTACGGGGCTCCGGGAGAACCGGCGGGGGGGCGGGCGGAGGCACCCCCGCAACCCGTGATGCGGGGGCACCTGCACCCCCGCCCGCCTCCACCTCCCGCAGCCCGTGCTGCGGGCACCCCCGCACCTCTGGAACCCCCCCAGACCCCGCGCTGCGGGCACCACTGCACCTCCCGCATCCCCGGCACCCCTTGCAATCCGTGATGCGGCCACCCTTGCACACCGTGCCCCCCGCACACCGCGCCCCTCGCGTTCCCGCAACCTGTGATGTAAACACCCCCTGCACCCACGGTACCCTGTACTGCGGGCCCCCGCACCCTGTGCCTCCCCCAGCACGAGCTGTGGACACCCCTGTACCCCCCCTAGCACCGCATGCAGCGTGCTCCCCATAGTGCCTGAACCCCATGCCCCCCGGGGTACCCCCCCCAACACGGTGCGCCCCCTGCTCAGGGTGCCCCCCATGCCGCGCACATCAAGTGCCTCCTGTACACCCCCCGCCTCACGGGGGAGCCCCCCATGCCCCCTACACACCGTGCCCCCCCAGGGGAGCCGCCCAGGCTCCCTCTTGCCCCCCTGCACTTTGTCCCCGGTGCCGCCCCCGCGGTGCCGCAGGGCCGAGTTCCCCCCCCCGTTCCCCGCCGCCCGCCCGGGGCGCGGGGCCGTCACGCGGCGGCTGCGGTTGGCGCTGCCCGTTGGTCGGGCCCGGGGCCTGCGGCACCGCACGGCCCCGCACCGGCCCCGCGACAGCAGCGGCACCGCACTGGTACCGCACAGGCCCGGTACCGCCGACTGCCAAGGCCGCGGCACCGCATCGGTACCGCACCGGCGAGTGCGCG
>NW_020962176.1:4073-5469 GCF_003031625.1 Empidonax traillii | reverse complement strand
CAGGCCCTTCCCCACCTTCACTGCCCTCCTTTGGACACTGGAACAGCTTCAGATCTTCCATTGTGTCCCCCCAAACTGCCCCAATGTTGAGGTGAGGCCGCCCCAGGGCAGAGCAGAGCGGGACAATCCCCTCCCTGATGCCCCCCAGGACAGGTTGCCCTCCTGGCTGCCAGGGCACTGCTGGCCCATGGCCAACTGGACCCCCTTTCCCAGCACTGCTTTCCAGCCTCTCATCCCCAGCCTGTCCCTACATCCAGGGTTGCCTCCTTTCAGGTGAAAATCCAGCACTTCCCCAGCACCCAACCCTGACTCCAACCTGTGCCCTGGGTGAAAGATTGCAACCCAATCCTGCTTTAAGCATTAAATCCCGAGGTTCAAAGTGAATTTCAGATGGTTTCAGGGCTTGTACCCAACACCAGGGTACTGGTAGGACCCTCCTGACTTAATGGACTTGGACCCAAGCACTTGAAAATAAATTAATTGAGACTTAGGGAAGAGCAAGAAGGCCGAGGAGCACAATCAAAATCCCAAAGGAAAAGAGCACTCCAGAAGTCATGAGATAGTCAGCTGAAGTTGCCCAGAGAGGTTGTGGACTCCTCATCCCTAGAAGTGTCCAAGGCCAGGTTGGACAGGGCTTGGAGCAACCTGGGCTAGTGGAAGGTGTCCCTGCCCATGGCAGGGGGTGGCACTGGGTGGTCTTTTAAGGTCTCCTTCATCCCAAACCATCCTGGGACTATGAAACAAACTCTAACCAGGAACCACCCAGGGCCACAAGAGCAGAAAGCCCACGGAGAAGGTTCCATTGAAGCTCCAGTGCTCTCTTCCCTCTCCCCAGTCATTGCTTTCATAAGTTAATTCAAAGCAAATTTTGAAAGCAACCAAAAATTTACAAAGCAAGAGGAAGAAGAAAACAAAGCTCGAAATCACAGCCACAGCGACCTCCCTCCTGCCCCACCAACCAGTCCAGTGCTGGTGGCCACCTCCATCAGCAAAGATGGGGGAGGTGGGAGAGAACAAAACCCCTCCTGATCCCTCAAGGATGAGCACCAGGATCCAAGGGGAGACCTCCCAGCCAGCCCTGGTCAGGCAAACAAGGAACACATGGGCATCAGCACACCAGAAAATCGATTTTAGACTTGGTTTCAAAGTTGATCTCTGCAGGGTGAAGGATCACAAGTCTTTTCTTCAGGCTCGAGAGCTGCTGCTCGTCCTGGAGTCCCGGTACAGCTTCCCACTGCTCAGCCTGGCCGTGGAATAGTTAACGAAGAGCAGAATAGGTAAGATTTCCCCCCTTTTCTCCCCCCTTCCTCCAAGGTGGACGCCCAACACCTCCTGTCTCCCAGGAGCAGGGCTCCTTCCTCCCAGAAAACAAGGCCATTACCCCCCGTGCCGCTGC
>NW_020962176.1:0-1279 GCF_003031625.1 Empidonax traillii | reverse complement strand
CTGCTGTGCAAAGCAATCAGAAGTATTTTAACCTCATTTAACTTTTTAAAAAAATAAGGAAATTTAATGTTTCTCCAACCCTTGGCAAGACCAAAGCCAGGAGGTGCTCACACAGTCGTAGAGTGGTTCCCAAGATCCATCAGGAGACACCCCATGTTATGCCCAGATGGGGTTCCAGCAGGTCTTGGAGAGAATGAAATAAAACTGGAATTTAACCAGCAGGAAGAACCAGCTTCCCTGACACACGTGTGGGAATGTTCCACGGCAGCAGAGCCTGGGCAGCACCACGGAGGCCGTTCCCTGACAGTAACACAACAATCCAGCTTTTCCAGAGGAGTTTTTCGGCCTCCAGCAAATCAGGGAGCGAGGACGCCCCGAACCACGAGCCAGGCCGCAGTATTTGATGGATATCATCCATAAATTTGCCCAACAGCTTCCCGTGCCCATGGAAATTTGAGGTGTCTGTAGGAGCTGTGTCAACATTTCAGAGACAGCAGAGGTTTGAGATCACAACACCCTGAGAGCCTGGAAAAGAGATGGAATTGCATCCAAATGTTCTCTGGGCTGATCCCCTGGCGTGGGCAGCAGGACAGGGGAGGATTCTGCCCCTCTGCCCCCTCAGTGAGACCCCCCTGCAGAGCTGCCTCCAGCCCTGGCAACAACAGCACAAGGACGTGGAGCTGCTGCAGAGAGTCCAGAGGAGGCCCCGGAGATGCTGCCAGGGCTGAAGCCCCTCTGCTCTGGAGCCAGGCTGGGAGAGCTGGGGGGGTTCCCCTGGAGAAGAGAAGGCTCCAGGGAGAGCTGAGAGCCCCTGGCAGGGCCTAAAGGGGCTCCAGGAGAGCTGGAGAGGGACTGGGGACAAGGCATGGAGGGACAGCACACAGGGAATGGCTTCCCACTGCCAGAGGGCATCTCAGCTGCAGGTCAAGTATTTGTCTGCAGGTGTAAATCTCCACAGGCCACATCCAGGGAATGTCAATGAAACACAGGGATTTTCAGGCCTGAAGGAAGTTCTCCCAGTGTGACAGACAAGCAACCACAGCAAACCCTCCGAGTAACCCAAGAGGCGAATTCCACTCCAATCACATTTCAGAGGTTTCAAGGGTGACCAGAAATGTGTTTTCTTTTCTATTTACTATCAGGAGGAACAATTTAGTGCCTTTGCTGCTGCTCAGTCATCGGGCTGGAGCTGCTGGACTCATCTAACGAGCGGAGGGAGCGCGAGCGTGGAGCCTTTGCTCCCCAGATACCACTTGTTTCATTATTCTGCTCAGCTTTT
>NW_020962175.1:3260-5470 GCF_003031625.1 Empidonax traillii | reverse complement strand
GGCAGGACTGAGCTCTGCTCTGGGGGGAGCAGGGACAGCCCCCAGGGAATGGCTGGAGCTGTGTCAGGGCAGGCTCAGGGTGGATCTCAGGGAAAGGTTCTTCCCCCAGAGGGTGGTTGGCACTGAACAGGCTCCCCAGGGCAGTGGGCACAGCCCCAAGGCTGCCAGAGCTGCAGGAGGGTTTGGATGATCCTCTGGGACACAGGGGGTAAACTCTTCAGGTGTCCTGTGTAGTGCTAAAAGTCAGACTTGATGATCCTTGTGGGTCCCTTCCAGCCCAATATATTCTGTGAAATAACCTTGAAAAGCCTTCTGGATGTGAAGGATGGGACAGCACGTTTGCTGGAGGTTGGTCGTTCATTGGTTGGCTTTCCCTCAAAGCTGAATTATTTTATTTAGCTCCACCTCTCACAGCACTGGGTTGTTCAGGGGAGAGCCATGGGCTTCCCAACCCACCCCAGCACCTCACCAGGCGATGGTGCTGCACCTCTGGGGCCACCAGCTTCAGTCCTGGGGTCAGAGGCTGCATCAGGGGTTGTGTTTCAGAAGTGACTGAGGAAACCTGGTCTGCATATTTTTGGGTATGTGCTTTGTAAAGATGCTTCCAAGACAAACGTATTATTGAATGCACATCTGTCCCTCTTGAGTTGGATGAAAGCTCTGAACTGAAACAAGTCTCTTCCCTTGACACTGCTGAGATGAAACTCTTCTGGTTTGTGTACTAAGGTAAATGGAAAACATCTGATCCCTTTATCAAGTTTTTGAAAACACTTGAGTGACCAGGCCAGCAGCAGTGCCTCTGCTTCCCACTGGTGCCCACTCAGCGCCTGTCTCCTGTGGAATTTTATCTCTTCTATCTTGCAAGGCCTGTAGAACAGTGATGACATGATGTGTTGCTGCTTTTCTAAATCCTGTGATAATGCAGATAAGAATAATCCAATCCATCTTTTATTGACTCTTCCTTAGGCTGACTTACAGGTGATGCTTTGCAGGCTATTTTTCTGCATTACAGCCTCCAATATTTTACTGCTATATAAATATAATAGTATATAAAATATAGGTTTATATAGTATTTAATTGCTATTGAAGCTTTATTGAAACTCTTTTCTTTTGGAAACAACTTGTTTTTCCTTAACAAGCATTACAATATTCTCAGCGTGCTGATGCTGTCAACTGTCTCAAGGTTTTTCTTTTGTTCATTGGGCTTTAAAATGCTACCAATTAGGTCTCCTTCGGGGCTTGTTGCTTTGTCTTTTGGAAAAATCCCTCTTATTTGTGTTGGGCATGGTGCTAAATTTCATTTAGCATATCAGTTTATCTCTCTAATTGCGTACATTGATTTCTATGATTAGAAATTCTGCACATTAGGCATTAAACTTTGCAAAGCCTTTAATGTCTTGATGTTGGGAGCAGAGAGGAAGCTGTTCCTAAAAATGAAACACCGTGGAACACCTTTTGGAGCTTTGGCAAGTAATTGGAAGATGAGCTCTAGGAAGCCATCCTGTTCTAAATTCAGCCTTCTGATTTAAGGCCAAATGTTTTAAAGTATGGCAGTGCAATCAGGGAAGAACTGAGTCAAACCCAGTTGACAGCTATGAGGCAATTGGTTCTTTAATTTTGTTTTTGTTTTCCTTAAAGAGCAGCCAAGCAAAGCCTTGGTAGCAGCTGCAGGATCATTATTATTATTAATAATAATAATATTAATATTGTTTTTGTTGTTACCTTTTTCTTTACCACACAGACCTGTCTCAAGAGTTGCAACGTTTCCATGCTGGCTGATTTCCATACCTTAATTGTTTAAACAAACAAAAATAAACCCACACTGAAACTTAGCGGTTCTGAAACCAACCATTATTGCTGGTACTGTAATACATTTAATTTTTTGACTAGATAATGAAGGTATTGAAAAAATTAATCTGTTGGAAATTATACCATGGAAAGTGGATTTTGAGCTGTGGAAAATGACTCAGCCATGAGAGCCTCCAACATGAGTTAAGGGTTCAGGTTTAGCTACAGGGCAGGTCTGCTGTGAGTTTCTTTTTAAACAGCAAGCTGAATATATATGATTTTCATTAGCAAGCTGTGTGTTCATACCATTATTTAGAATGTGGAGTCTGTCTTTGCATAGACACACAAAACCACACCTTTTTTCTTCTAGATATAAATGTATATTTCAATCTCTTCTGATTAACAGCTTTATACAAAGAGAA
>NW_020962175.1:0-1268 GCF_003031625.1 Empidonax traillii | reverse complement strand
TTTTTTTTCCAAAAATCAGCATGTAAACAAGAAGCCACTTCAGCCTCGGAGGTTGTTATTTCCTCGCTGCCGTTTCGCTCACCGGCCGCCAAGAGTGGGCCGAGGAGGACTCCTCCTCCTCAGCACCTCCACACTGGGGGTACACCACGAAACACAGCTTCTGCCCCCAGCACGTCAGGGACTCTGCAAGGAGCAAAAGGCTGGTGGTTAATGGGGCTGCTTGAGCCCTTCCAAACAGAATTGTGATGCTGGGGTGATGCTGCAGCCCCACCGCCCCTCCAGCCCTTCCCATCTGCAGCTCAGTGACGGGTGGTTGTGAAGATAAGACGGGCAGATTTAGGGGTACCTTTGCCCAGCCCCTCACGGAGCTGCTGGCGCTGCCCGTGGCAGGCTGGCAGGGTTGGGATGGCAGGGGATGGCTGCCAGCCCTGCTGCCACAGTGCCAGCCCTGCTGCCACAGTGCCAGCCCTGCTGCAGTGCCCGCTGGCCCCGGGGAGCTGCTGCAAACCCTCTGCAAACCCTCAGGTCAGAGCAGGGGGCTGCAGTGTGCCTGTCTGAATATCCTCACCCTGGAGCAAAGCGGTTACAAGTCAAACACAACCCAAACAGAGCAGGCTGACGGACAGTTTTGATTTTACAGGTGAGGCTTTCTTATCCTTTGGGATATGGTGAGATGGCTCATCACGCTCTGCAGGGCCTGAGTGCAGTGACGTGCTGGGGGCACAGCAGAGCAGGGCAAAGGGCAGACAAACCTGCACCCCAGTCCCTTTGGGAGGGCTCGTTTGACCTTCACGTGCCTGAAGTGCCAGCCCTGTCCCTCTGCCCTGAGACAGGCTGCTGTGAGCAAGCTGAGGGGGTGGGTAATAATCACACAGGGGTACGAGGGGAGGTGAATGCACCCAGCAGCGAGCAAAGCAGCTGCCCAAAGGGAAGTGCTGCCTGCCCACTCTGTGCCTGGGGCTGACAGGGCTGGCCAGGCTCGGGCAGGCACTTCCCTGGCTGTTTTAGTGCTGCTGTGTCACAGGTTTGAGCAGACCCCAAGCACAACTGGTGGCCGTGAGAGGGCAGTGAGGCACACGGTGCTGGCTTACCTATTAGCCTATTTACACACTTTGGTTTATTTCTCCAGTAGACTCCGAGGAAAAACACTGGCACTCCAGTTAAAATGATAATGAGTCCAACCCCGCAGACGACAGGCTCTGAGTATAAGCTGAAGATCAGCAGAAATGCCCAAAACGCCAGGTAAGTGATGGGGATGAGGAGGTTCA
>NW_020962174.1:4374-5472 GCF_003031625.1 Empidonax traillii | reverse complement strand
CTCTGCGTTGGTGAGGCCACACCTTGAGTATTGTGTTCAGCTCTGGGCCCCTCAGTTCAGGAAGGATATTGAGGTGCTGGAGCGGGTCCAGAGAAGAGCAACGAGGCTGGTGAAGGGACTTGAGCACAAGTCCTATGAGGAGAGGCTGAGGGAGCTGGGGTTGTTTAGTCTGGAGAAGAGAAGGCTTAGAGGTGACCTTATCACTCTCTTCAACCACCTGAAGGGAGGTTATAGCCAGGTGGGGGTTGGTCTCTTCTCCCAGGCAACCAACAATAGGACAAGGGGACATGGGCTCAAGCTCTGCCAGGGGAGGTTTAGGTTAGATGTTAGGAAGAAATTCTTTTCGGAGAGGTTAATCAGGCATTGGAACAGCCTACCTAGAGAGGTGGTGGATTCACCATCCCTGGAGGTTTTTAAGCAGAGATTGGATGTGGCCCTTAGTGCCATGATATAGTAATTGGAGTTGCATCAGGGGTTGGACTTGATGATCTTGGAGGTCTTTTCCAACCCAATCTATTCTATGATTCTATGATTCTATGATTCTATGATTCTATGATTCTATGATTCAGGTGCTTCCTTGTTAATGGCAAAGCTTCAACAGCCAATTTGACTGAACAAGAATATCTGAAACTAGATTGGGATTTCATTGTTGGACTTAGATCTGACTTTAAAGCAGGGATATGCGTGAGGTTGTATGGTTATCTTATATTTAACCCATACTTGGTACCACATGCAGACTATCAAATTACATAGATCCTGAAGGAAGAGACAAGGTCCTGACTATGCCGTTAGACAGATACAGGAAGTCAGTGTAGCCCTATTTACACCAGATGTCTAGAGCTGGCACTGGGTTTGACCATTACCAGAACTACCTGATTAATCTCAAGATGTGTGTTCTCCATCAGAAAATCAAACAACTGAAGAGCATCACGATGATACTTCTTCTCAAAGACTTTCACCTCTTTATTTCTCTGCCTGAAAATCATTTGCCTTGACTGCAGTTTAAGTAAGAAAAGTATAAAATAGAAAAAAATAAACCCAAACAGTCAAAAAAAAAAAAAAAAAAAAAAAAAAAAAAAAAAAAAAAAAAAAAAAAAA
>NW_020962174.1:0-4205 GCF_003031625.1 Empidonax traillii | reverse complement strand
AAAAAAAAAAAAAAAAAAAAAAAAAAAAAAAAAAAAAAAAAAAAAAAAAAAAAAAAAAAAAAAAAAAAAAAAAAAAAAAAAAAAAAAAAAAAAAAAAAAAAAAAAAAAAAAAAAAAAAAAAAAAAAAAAAAGCCACTGAGGATACAGACCATGATTTGTATCAGTTTTACAGTGGAAAATTACCTAGTACTCGAAGTAGGGTTTTTACTAATCCTGGTTTCTCAAAGAAATGAAGGTGGTACAACCCTCTGTCTGTCATCTGCTAGTAAATGACTAACAGAAGTTTTAAGTTCTTTGGCCAATTTTAATTGACTTGACACAGCTGAATTTGACAGACATTTCACAAAAACACTGAAATCTTTTCTTATAATTAGAAGATCTCTAATCTCTTTCTCTTTCATGTATTAGAACTATCAATCTTATGGGGCAAAATTCAGCTAAAAACATAAATGGACTAGAAGTGAGTCACTAGTTCCAGTGCCCATGGAGTTGCTTGTGTCCCTGGAGACCGCTCATGAGTGGCCCATTTACATGAATTTAAAACAAACAAAACCAAGTTGTTTTTCTTTGTTCTGTATCAGTACTAAAAGCTCTAGTCAAACTTCATGGATAACTTGCTAGGTACTGCACAAGCACAGTTTAAGATGCATTTTGTTGTCCTGGAAAACCTGTTAAGTGGGCTGTGTGGTACAGAAGTGCAAGCCTGTATGGAAGACATAAGCAGAGGGAAGGACAGATGGAGAACTGTGTAATAAACTGGTAAGGGGATTTTGCCAGATTTCCACAGAAGGTCATCAAGGAACTGAGAACAAAACACAATTTTCAAAAATTCCAGGTTTTGTTTTTTCTCATTAGCATCTAAAGTGAAGTCTTAGTCAGGATGAAAAGGCAAGAGGAATGAGTTTAGTTTGTCTTCTAGCAGGTAAGATCTTTTAGACTAATTGTCTTCCTCCATGCTGATGGACAGAGACATTGCTGTCTATGGTAAAATGGATAAAAGTAACAGATATGCATCTAGGAAAGGGGGAAAAAATCATGTCATTCAAGGACCTGCTACTTATATGTTAACAAAAAATATTTTGAAATAGTAAAACAGTATGGTAGTTCCCTGGTAGACTTTATAATGTCTTTCATGCCACTTTTACTCTTTATAGCCTCTTAGAAGATCATGATATTTTTGTCTTTCTTCTTGACATACAGATGAAAACATGTATGCCACACTCCAACCAATGAATCAACCAACCATAAATATATGGAATTGCATAATTATCAACTGATTTTTGCATCCCCAGAACCTTCAAATATTTTGATCAACTCAACTTGGGTTCATTACTTGACAAAGCATTTTAATCCAGAACTAAGGAAACTAATCCTGTCTGAGTCTATGTCTATTCCAGTATTTACATGCATTTAAAATTAGATAATTTAATTGGATAAGAAACTTTTTTATCCCAGATTAGCACTTATTTTGCCTGAATGGCCTAGCTGAATTTTTCCACTTCTCACTGGTACATGAATTGCTGAAGCACACAGTGACTCTTCATTCATTTCATTCTACAAAAGGAAATAAGCACAAAGGAGCTGAACAATTTTCCTAATTTCTCATTTTATATACCTCTGTTAATATTCCCCTGACTGATTTTTTACTGTAATTATAGTTGGCAGTGAAAGAACGTCCTGAATTTTTGACTCCTAATATATTATGATTTTTCCTACTATAAGGAAAGGTAAGTCAGAAATATGGTTTATGAAAGCTAACTTATTTTTTTTCCTAAATCCCTTCCTCCCAAGCAAGCCAGTATTATCTCTTCTCATAAGTTACACATTATAGGGCTCAAAATACTTTTCTTGTTTTTCATTGGACTATATTCAGGTGTTCTGTATTTTTAACATGCACGGGACCCAAATCTGATTACAAGCAGAGCAGAAGGATTGCATCATGTGTCTTGCAAAACCATGCTCCAGTTTATAAATATCCAGTATGAAGTTTTTATTTTTTTCAGAAGTTTAGTTTCTGATCACCTCTTGTGTAAGGTGCTTTTCTCTACAATTCTGCCCAAATGTTGTGTAACCTACTTTCTGTTTGGACAGTTGGTTGCTTTTCCACTTTTCTGTATCAGGCTGTCCCCTGTTACATGTGTGCTACAAAAATGGTCAACCCATTTGAGAGCAGGAGTAACTTGTTCTTTCAAAATCTGGATGTCCTTTACCACTGTGAACTTAGTGCTATGCATTCTATTCTGGACCAACACGGATATAGGTTAAAGAAATAAAAGTATACAGTGTTGATTCCCTTTCTGTTAATGAACTTAACATAGCCACTGATTTCTGTAAGCGATGCTAGCAGTTATTCCAGTCTCCACATGGATAATTAGGTAAGGACCTGGCTACAGATGCTGATTCTTGCATTTCCTGGAGTCCATACCTCTCTGCGCAGAGGCCCTTTGGTACAAGATTGAATAAACCAACTAGATTTCTTTAGCAAAGTTGATTGAAGAGACCTCTTTCATATAGATTTCAGGTCACCATTGTCCTAAAAACATACCCTTTGAGAGTGATATTTCCTTCAGGATAAAGATGATGAGGGTGAGAAAAGCTTCCTGAACCAGGAGGAGTGAGTATGAATCCTGAGAACACAGAACTGTGGACGAACTATTACTCTAAACTGTGAGATTTCAGATGGGGTTAGTTGGACTGAATAGGGAAGGGTGTGGGTAAATTAAAAAAAAAAAAGAAAAAAAAAGAAAAAAAAGGAAAAGAGCATCTTTAAATTGTTCTTGCCATTTCAGAGGTCCTTCTTGGTAAAAAAGTTCATTCTTCAAGCAAGTGATTCTGTCTTAAAAGATGGGCATTGTTTCAATCCATCAATCCCAATGTAGAACAGCTTATCCCAAAGGAGGAATCTCATTTGATTTCTGACTACAAACTAAATCTGATTAAAGAACTTTCAGGGAACAGCTACCTAATTAGCACTGTTAAGCTAACACTATTGCATCTCTTGACTATAATACCACTGATTACCCGGGGAGAACATGAATGCCGAGAAGAAACTGCTATTATACCTGAACTGCCCTTTACACTTTTGCCATCACAGGAGGTAGGCATATAAGAAATAAGAATGTTCCCAGCAGATCCTGCTGGCCAAAGATTTCAAACTGCAACCCCACACTGTGTGCTCATACCCGTAGTGGAGTGCACATATGGACAAATACTGGAAGTAGAAATAAATGTTTTAGTAGTCACACTTCATAACAGTAGTGAGAATCAGAACCTCATGTTTGCAACTCTTCATCACTTCTGTGTGGGAATATCTGAAAGCCTTAATTGCGTGTGGACCTAATCACGAGGTGATGATCACTGCCAGCAAAGTGCTGAGAGCTCTCAGCTCCCACTGCAGTCAGTGGGGAGATGAGGATACTCTGTACTTTGCAACAGCAACAACATCGCCCTGCCTCTTCAAACACATGCTGTTTTCTGAAGTTCCTAACTGAGAAAAATTGTTGTTACTAAGCAGACAACAGCAACTCAGCTGGAGTCCCAGCTGCACACAGGCCGATGGCCTAAAACCCCTTGTACCACTTCGAAGAGAACTGTTTCTGAGTCAGGAGAAGAAACAAGCCATTTGATCAGTGACTTGCAGAAGACTATCCCTTCCCCCATCCTCCTGTGCCTTTCAAATCTCCTTGAATTGTGTCTCCTACCGCCAGTGTGCGAGGGAAGACAGTTCCAGTGATGTCAACAGGCCTCCTCCAAGCAGACTGTGTGTCATCAAAGAGCTGCTCCTCAGAGGAAACCTGGAGCAGTTCCAGGAGTGAACACAGGCTGCCAGCCTCAGAGAAACATTTCTGTTCTGGAGGGGGGGTCAAAGGTCATTGGCAGCCCAGTGATTCATCAAAACAATCAGGCGCTGAGGACCAATTCCAGAAAAAGAGTCCAAAGTAAACACTAAGATTCGGAGAAGGATAAATGACACAAAAAGCCAAAGGAGTCCTTGAAGAAATGGTGTGTAATATTTCATTAGACCACCTATTGCCACAGTTAAACAGCTCCATTGTGTATAGGTGTAAGGTGATGAGGTCTTGAAAAATAGGGAAGCCCTGCAGGAAAGATGGGGTGTGTTGTCACTTTAAAAGTGGACTGAAAAAGAGCTTCAGAAATCCTAGTTCTGAAGATTGTAAAATAAATAATGAGGTAGTTTTGCCCGT
>NW_020962173.1:4099-5472 GCF_003031625.1 Empidonax traillii | reverse complement strand
TCATTTACAGAAAGAGGAGGGCTCCTTAAAGAACCTCTACAGAGAACTTTCATGTGGAAAGGCTGATGTCTCACCCAATATTGCCATCAAGAATGACTTGAGAGATGTGTACTGCATGAACTTGCTTTTATTTAAAGTAGAACCCATGGGCATAGCAGTGAAAAATAGACACATTTTAAGGAAAATGACTAGATATGTATGATTTTATGCTATTATATGTATATACATTTAAAAGCTTTTAAAAATATATATCAAAACCCTTTTCAAAGAAAGACTTCTTAATGTGCCAAAAAGAGAGATGTCCATCTGTACATTTTCTAAATTTTGTACTAAATCATTCTGAGCTTGTTGTGTGAAAGCATTACTAGCCACGGATCCCATGTGATACCTAATTATAGTGTGGACGTGGGCTGAGAAGTGTCCTGGCATGACGCAGATAGAACGGCTTTCTCACCATTCCTTCTGAAGTATTTGCTTCATCTCTCACTCTGGTTAGTTTATACCATCTGCTTTCAGTTCTTTCCATTTTTACTTGATAGAGGAAAAGGATAGAGCCAGTTTAGGAAACAGGACAATATCAAACCCCAAAGCTTTTCTGTTAAAAAAAAAACAAACAAAAACAACACACCTAACCCCTAGAACAATCAGACTAAACAATCCCATTATGTATAGCAGTTAGCTTGTGTGTGAGAGTACACACAACCGTGTCTTTGCATGTGGGATTTGTTTTTGTTTTGATAATGATACTTGCCAGTGTTCTTTTCTGTATCTGTAAACACATCCAAAAACATTTGGAAGGTCTCCAGTGAGACCATCTAATTTTATTTTCATGTTTCCTCTTTATCTATAGTGGAAATTGTATATAAGTTTGAATGCAGATATATACTACACATTTTTTATATGATGTGTACACTAAATACATGTTATAGCATAAGGATCTGTGCTTTGACTTCTCCAGCAGTATTATATTAATATGGTTAAGTGTAATCAAAACCCTCAAAAAATCTGGTTTTATTATTGTATCTTGCAGAGAAGAATGGATGTTATTTTCAAGCATTTAACTTAAAATTACTGTAAATTTGGTATGCTGGTGTTTCTCTCTTAACTTAATAAAATTATTGCATTTAGCTCACCTGATATGAATTCTTTTGTTCACCTTGTGGTAAAGTACTGGTGGTTAGAAGAAGAATTTAATATATACAGGCACTTCCCAACAGTAGATACATTGGGATAAACCAAACCAAACCAAACCAAGAGCAATCAACCAAAAACCAATATCAAAACTAAAAAAAAAAAAAAAAAAAAAAAAAAAAAAAAAAAAAAAAAAAAAAAAAAAAAAAAAAAAAAAAAAAAAAAAAAAAAAAAAAAAAAAA
>NW_020962173.1:0-1433 GCF_003031625.1 Empidonax traillii | reverse complement strand
AAAGCTATCAAAGCCTCCCTCGTTTCCTTGCTTTTAATTCAGGAATTACAGAGCCATCTACTGGTGTCTCTTATACCTCTAGGTACAGCACTAAGGCATTTGGGAACAGTATAAATGAGTCCTGAATCTGTAAGGATGTTCATCCAAATTAAACTGGTGAAACTTGCCTTTGTGATTGCAGCTTTAGGAGGAAAAGTTAGGAGAGGTGGACAACCACATTTAACCTGTGAAAATTCGTGAAAATAATGAGCAAGCTGATTAAATGAAGATGTGTTGGAGAGAGTCATAATGGTGAAACGCTAAAGCTTCAGTGAAGGCTTAAAGGGATAACTTCAAAATCTGTGTGTGTGTGTGTGTATGACTACTAATGTCAAATATTTTTATTAAGTTATATAGCTGCTGTCTTAATATGTGGTAAACATAGAACTCCGTGACAAGCAATTCTTCTCTTTTACGGAGCTCTTAATGAAACAAAAACTATAAGGCTTGAGGGTCTTCAGTGGGAGATAAGCTGTCCTTTTAGGGATGGGAAAGACAATCTGCACATAGATTAAGTTTCTGCCAATAACCAGGTTCTCACTCTTAAATAAGCATCACTGCAATTTCACCTCTGCATTTCTTTGTATATTACAAAGTTGTAATACATAGGTCTGAACACATTCAGGTGGCAGGGCCTAATCAGTGATATATCTACCTACGTTTGTGAAGTTTAACATTAAGGTGACTAGACATGAACACTATGAGGGACTTGTAGTTCAAGGCACCAATGAGGCAAGATTGCTCTCCTGGGGAGAGCAATCCCTCCTGCTAGGGATGCCAGAACAGAGGATGCAGGTGAGGAAACTAGAGGTATTTCCAAAGCCTTGGTTGTCCTTAGGATAAATCTACAGCAGTATGTAAAACAAGTTGAGGATGGTTCCTCCTTTGAGACCAAGTGGCACGGACTGGCTCACAGCCACATCATGCTTTCTAAAGCAGAGTATTCAAATATACATTACAAAGAGCTTAGCCCTGTGCCCTCTCTCATACTCATGTAGTACTGCCAAAGCCCTGAGGCATTGTAAAATGTAAATATATACCTGACCAGTTCAGAACATCTGAAATAATATATGGGTTGAAAACAAGCAGTAAAAAAACCCTGGGTGCATGATGCATACCCTGATCTGTGACATGAGGGTGCATGGAGGTGTTTGAGAGATCAAAGCCACAGTCCCAAATGACTGTAGACAGGGGAACCAAGCTGGTCTGACCTTGTTTTTTCTGTATATGGAGAACATCCTTGGCATTTACTGTGGCTTGTATCATGCCTGTGTATTGCCAACAAAAGAACAAACAGGTATGAGGACAAAAAAAACTGGTCCTGGGAGCTTGGTGGCTATTAACCAGTCCTGAGGTTCATGGGTCAGAGTTTAGGTTCATGATACGCTTTTATT